>NW_027278728.1:0-2500 GCF_046629955.1 Centroberyx affinis | reverse complement strand
ACAACGTGCCCTTGAGCAAGGCAGGGACCCGGCTGTGCTGGAGCTGCAGGGTGGGGAATCGTAGAAGAGTGTTGTGACTTCAAATTTAACATAAACCCATCCTGTCCTTTCCAGTTTCAAGCTAGTTAGCTAACTGACAACCAACATACCATCTGCAGCACATCCAAAAATAAAAGTAGTATGGCAGAGAGGAAGACTCTAAGACGGAGATGTTACTAAACTTTCACTGTTAAACCCTATGTAGCCTCATTTTAGTCTAGATGTCTATAACCATTTAGACATCTTTTAAACGGCTAATTAACGTCTTTAGTGTCTTTTAAATCTCTTCTTAAAACATTCTTTTATTGGAAAGCTTTCATCAATTTGATATCATCACATCAGTTTGATATGTTGCTGTTTTATTATCCCACTTTTGACAGTCTATATTTTTGGGTAACTTCATTTTATTCCCCTCTGTTTCATGATCTCTGTTTTTCTTTTGATTTTTAATTGTTGTTTTTTTAATTCTTTTTAAGGGTTAAGGGTTGTTAAGAAAAGTGCTATATAAATAAAGTTTTATTATCATTATTATTATTATTATTAATGCAAAATTGCTCTGTGGGAAACCTCCATAAGCACATCTTCAGAGTCCTCAACGCCAAAGAAAGACAACGTTGTCTCTTCCCCCGATAAGAGGAGGAAGAAGAAGAAGAAAAGGCCCAAGTCAAGGAAACCGGGAAGAGATTCCAACGTGATCAACATCTCCAGTGAAGATTTAAAGGGATGATCAATATGATTTATAACTGTTCAAGTCCTTCAGAGAGTTTTCTAGATGAATCTGCTCTCAGGAGCCTGTTTCCATGTCAGTACGAGTCAGACGCCGTCGGCTCCTACCTGCCAAAAGGTTTTCAGAGCTGAAAGCCTGCTGATCCCACAGCAGCCTGACAGCTCCGCTCCCAGGACTCCTGCTTGAGGTTTGAATGAAGAATCGTCTTTGCTTGTTTTTAGTGATTTTCATTGCAATGTTTTCAGCGTGAGGAGCTTCTTCTGATGTAATGAACCTGTGGCAGTTCACCTGTCTGCACCTGTTCCCGACAGTCTTCCCTACATCCACTGCCCATCAGAAGTCTGGGGACAGCTACCTTTTCTTTGACAGTTTGCAGTAACTTAACCCCATTAAAGACTAACTAGGTTTAGTTTGAGAAGTTTCTTCATGCCGACAGTCAGACGCTCCGCCATGATTAACCTTCTCTTCACACCAAAGAGACACTTTGATGAACATGAAGCTGAGTGTTGAAGAAACAGATCCAAAGTATCAGGAAATTCATATTTTATGTTAACAGAAGCATTGCAGGCATTACTACGGAAGCCGAGAACAGCTGTGCTTGCAATTATTTTTTTTAATGCCGTTAGAAAACGAGCTTTGTTATCTCGAGATAACGAGATAATCAACCCGTTATCACGAGAAAACAAAATGTTGTTTCCTCTTATTACTTCTAATGTTTATCAGAGTTCAGGAGTGCCATGCCAGCATGCAGAGATGGCGCCTTGACAGCTGTAGCAACTGATTTAAGCTGAAAATGTCAGATCAAGGAGTATCCATTATTGATCAACACATCAGACTGGACTTCAAACAAGGTCTAACACAGGCAGAAATTGCATTGTGTCTTTCTGTTAGAGATAACATTCAGATCTGTCCTCGTCATTTAAGGAGAAGACTAGCAGTTCTGAATCCTCCCTGACAGTCATGACAGTGAATCAGACACTCATTTTCGAGTTCTCCATAATTATCCCGTGATCTCGAGAAAACAAAAGTCTTTTTCTCGTGATAAATTATCTCGTTATCTCGAGAAATCGGCCTTTTGTTTTCTCGAGATAACGAGATAAATGAACTCGTTATCTCGATAAAACAAGCTTTGTTATCTTGATCATGGGATAATTATGGAGAACTCGAAAATAATAATAATAATAATAATAATAATAATTGCAAACATGGCCGTTCTCGGCTTCCGTACATTACTTTTCCGTACTTCTTAATTGAAAAATAACAGAGAAAATCAAATATTACTTTGAAAATTTAGAAAAGGCAAGGTGTCCCCACTTTTGACGGATGGTATATATCCCTGAAATGTAAATGTTTATGAAAATGGCTATGAGTGTGCGGCTACTTTATTCTAATTTTCCTGACTGCGGCTCGCGGCGGCCGGCAGCTCTGCAGCACCTTTCCTCCTCTGAGCCGAGCCGCTGCCTCGTGTTACGCCGGATAATTCGTCTCTCCGCTCGTTCCGCCGGCCACAGGCGAGCTGAGGAACGCCGTCCCGCCTCAAACGTCCGCGCGGCAATAAAAGAACAAAATAAAAGGAGAGCTGAGCTGAGCTGGATCTCTCTTCATCCTTCGTCCTTCACCACCAGCTGATGCAACGAGGGCGAGCGGCCCGGCAACAAGCAGCCGAGTCCAGAGGAGGCTCTGTACATGAGAGGGTTTGGAGTGTGTGTGTGTGTGTGTGTGTGTGTGTGTGTG
>NW_027278727.1:0-117378 GCF_046629955.1 Centroberyx affinis | reverse complement strand
TGCATGTTCTATATACAAATTAAAGATCTTCTCTCTCTTCTCCCTATGTGTACATGCATGTGTGTGTGTGCATGACAGTGTGTGTGTGTGTGTGTGTGTGTGTGTGTGTGTGTGTGTGTATGTACCAATGAGCTCCCCTGATGTGTGTGGTAACATCTGGGGTTAGCTGCTGTGAAATGATGTCTTGCCTCTTTGAGTAACCGTTTCTCTTTAGAGCTTTTCCATTAAGGACATGCTGTTTGTGTATGTGTGTGTGTGTGTGTGTGTGTGTGTGTTTGTGTGTGTGTGATGATCTCCAGTCTGTTTAAATGGGCCTATTAGCAGCAGGTGGGGTGGCATGGCCATGTACATGCAAGTGTGTGTGTAAGTGTGTGTGTGTTTGTGTTTATCAATGTAAGTGGTCCCATTACCACCTGTCCCACAGGGTTATTTATGAGGCTCTCAGGTTTATTCAATGCTGCAGTTAGAAACACGCACACACACACACACACACACACACACACACACACACACACACACACACACACACACACACACACACACACACACACACACACACACACACACACACACACACACAGAGGGAGGAGAGAATTCTGACAAAATGAATCTAAGGAGAGAGAGAATAATCATTTCAGACATAATGTTTGTGCAGAAAAGCAACAGACTGAATTTGTTCGTAGCCTCAGAGAGGATGAGGATGGTAGAGAAGAAAGAGGAAGATAAAAGAGGAGAGGGTGTGTGTGTGTGTGTGTGTGTGTGTGTGTGTGAGATGGACAAGAGGGGATGAGGAAGATGGGGGGAATGGGAAAGGGAGGAAGATGAGGAGGGAGGCAAAAGCAAGAAATAGAAAGAAACATACAAGATGAAACAAGGAGAGAGTTTTGATGAAGGGCAGCGTGATTGTGTGTGGTGTGTGTGTGTGTGTGTGTGTGTGTGTGTGTGTGTTTGTGTGTGTGTGTGTGTGTGTGTGTCTGTTTGTGGACATTACAACTGATGAGGGTACACTGAGCACAGTTACCGTGGTGACCGAGACAGAAGAAACCAGCGTGGATGAATTTGGAAGGAAAAATAAACATGAAACTTGAAGTGTTTTCAAGTTAAATTACAACCTACATGGTGTCAGCTCAGCTGCTCAGTGTGTGTGTCTGAATATTTCATCACTTTAATGCGCTCATGGAAAATAACACATCCGCTTTGCTGGTGGAGGAAACTGTTTGGAGAAAGAAAATCGTCTCAATTTGTATGATCAGAGAGCATGATTGGTTTGGAAGCATAAATATAAGGAAATGTATGATAATGATGTAGTGTGATAAAGGTGAAATTGGTACATGACTTTTCTGAATATTGATTTATTTGATATATTGCTGATATTGTCCTTTTATTAAAAATCTGATCTGGTCCAGTCAGTGTCACCACCACTGATATGATGGATATGATGCAGTTTGATTGATTCCATATTTATTGTGGAATTGATCAATACTACACTTGTTGCCTATAGGAAAACCTTGACCTGAATCGATTATATTGAGACATATTGATCAGATTTCATACATGTATGCATTAATCTGTCATCGTTGTTAGGGTTATCATCATCATCATCATGGGTTTCAATGGGAGAGTTTTAGTGTCCCATGATTGTCTAAATGCTGATTCAGAGGCTTTTCCACCCTGACATGAATTGAATTATGGGGGAAACAATGAATACTGTTATTGAATACATTTTTGGATAGTCTTGTGCATGAAAATGGGCAAATTTATACAGTTTCATTCCAAAAAATCTGTATTGGCCTTCAAAAACATCTTCAAAAACATCACCTGGTACCAAAGATCAGCCAATAGCAGATGGCAATTTCAGCAGCATGCTTTTAACAGTAGATGTCAGACTTTACACAGATGTGGGTTTGGGGTTCTTCTTTAATAAATACTGGAACTACTACCAAGCTTGTCATTGTTGATTGAACGTTGATCTAAGAACTTTGTCAAAAAGTTGATGGTTTAAGACTCAGTTAAGCTGGCAGTACAAAAAAGTACAATAAAGTAACACACACACACACACACACACACACACACTTCAATATCACTGTCGATGCAGCAAAGTGTTTCCCCTGTCACCAACAGCATATGGACACAGTGACAAATATAGAGAGAAGGCTATTAAAGAAAATTGATGATGATTGAATACATCTAGGATAACACACACACACAGATGGGGTGGTTATGCATGTTCTCACTGTGTGTGTGTGTGTGTGTGTGTGTGTGTGTGTTGCCTTGGCCGAAGCACATAAGACACAAGAGGACCACAGAGTCACATGTCATGTACGTCAATGAGGAGTCTCACAAATAGGTAACACACACGTGCGTGCACACACACACACACACACGTCATAATTGTTCATGTCTATGGCTCTGCCTTTGATAACTTCCATCTATCACTAGCTCAAAAGATGGACACACACACACACACAAAAAACACACATACAGTACCACCACACACACACACACAAAAAACAAACTTTCGCTCGCCTATTCCTCCTCCAGGGTGTGTGTGTGTGTGTGTGTGTGTGTGTGTGTGTGTGTGTCGCAGTGTGACAGTGAACATCAATCTGCGTGGTAGTAGTGATGCTCAAAGCCCTAGCTGTGGTTGGAGATGATTCTACTATCAATCACCCTGTGTGTGAGTGTGTGTATGTGTGTGTGTGAGTGTGTGTGAGTGTGTGTGTGTGTGCGCACACATATGTGTGTATCCAGTGTCTTAATCGCTTGGCCTGTTTCTCATTCTCTGGCCAGATCAATACTACGGTTTCAACACTGTACAGAGAAACACATCAATCTATCTCTTTCTCTCTCTCTCTCTCTCTCTCACACACACACACACACACACACACACACACACACACACACACACACACACACACACACACACACACACACACACACACACACGGAACACGCTATAGTTTCTACAGCCTTCAAAGAAAGACAAATTCAATGTAGGACATTTTACCTAGAATTGGATTTAAAAACCATTTCACAACCAAAATAAAGAGATGAAAAGCTGGATACCCTGCTGTGTGTAGTTGTGTGTGTGTGTGTGTAGTTGTGTGTGTGTGTGTGTGTGTGTGTGTATGTGTGTCCTGCCCCTGCCCACCTTGTTCCTCTCGAACAGCTCACTCTGGATGGCTTTGAGGTCGGTGTCGAGTGCCGAGGCGGCCTGCCGGCGCTTCTTGGCCAGTTGCTCCTCCAGGTCCTCGGCCTGTGCCCGCAGCTTCTTGTTGTCCCGCTCCAGGGCCAGCTTCTCCGTCTCCAGGCGCTCCCTGCGCCCCCACTCCGCCGCGTTCTCCACCTGCAACCTCTCCATCTGAGACACAGAGAGAGAGAGAGAGAGAGAGAGAGAGAAAGTGAATAGAGGAGAAGATTTTTTTTTTCCTCCATGCTGTTGCAAACTCCTCTTTCGTCCTACGGTAGATCTCCTTCCCTTCATCCTCTCTCTCTCTCTCTCCCCTCCCCCCTGTTCTTGAATACATTTTTTGGATAGTCTTGTGCATGAAAATGAGCAAATTTATACATAGTTTAATTCCAAAAATATCAGTATCGGCCTTCAACAACCCATACCGGTCGAAGCCTAGATAGAACATTACCGTTTTCACTTAAATAACAAAAAGTAGCTATAGAAGGTGACATCACCTGGTACCAAAGATCAGCCAATAGCAGATGGCAATTTCAGCAGCATGCTTTTAACAGTAGATGTCAGGCTTTACAGAGATGTGGGTTTGGGGTTCCTCTTTAATAAATACTGGCACTACTCCCCATCCTCTCCTCCTCCACCCATCTCCCCCTCTCTCTCTCCTCACCTCAGCCCGCAGTTCGGCTAGTTTCTTGTCCATACTGGTTCGGGCTCCCAGTTCGTCCTCCAGGTCTTCGGACATGCGGCCCAGTTCGTCCTGGTGCATTTCCTTCAGCAGGTTCAGCTTGATGAAAAAAAACCACACATGACTATGAAATGGACTGGGTGTCAAACAAGGACAGATTGTGTCCAGTCCCACAAAACAGATAGAAACAGAGGGGAAGGACATGAAGGCAGACACCATATAAGGAGACTCTATTAAAATCCACCTTCCTATTGAAGCTGTGATAACTCTTCCTATATTCTGACAGTAAATACCACATCTTTGTCTTGTCCTCCGTCTCATATTTTATTGAGAAAAAAATAAAGCATGGCCATTGAAATTCACTTGTCTTGAACCATTAAAATGTTCTTTCTCTTCCCCTTGCGTCTCCACTCCAATGACATATAGTTCTGTCTGAATAGGAGGAGAGTATTTTTGGAGGTGAAGGTTTGCAGTGAAGGTGTCAAGATTCCAAGTTCAATTTTCACAATAGTACAATTCCTTCCATTAAGTAGATAGCGCTCGCTAAAAGCACAGAACATTTGTAGAAAATGATTTTCTTAAGTGCTGTAGAGCATGATGAAGTTTGATAGCATCCAGATATAAAGGAACGAAGCGTCTCCAGCAATTGTATCCAAGCTACAGTACTCTCACTCACTTTGCAATATCTACTTTCAGTTCAATATGGATCTTGCCAAATGTAATACACCTGAACAAGAAACAATTGATCCCGTCTTCCCCTTCTTATCGGTACTGATATTGATTTTTTTAGGGTGTAGGGTTAAGCTTCCATTGTTGGATTCTTCCAATGAGAATTCCAGCTTGACTTCTGTTTGTGTGTGTCTGTTTTTTAAATTCAGGAAAACAATCCGACCTCAGGGCATGTAGAAATTTACTCTTTACTGAACAATACATAGTTTTTCAACCAATATTGAACTAGAAATATTGGAATCCTCACTACCGAGATTACAGACTGCTACTAAACCAACAAGTAATGCTCTGAGGAAGAGATATGGCAACAAACTAGTTGTTCAATTCAGGAACACGATATCCATTTTGGAGAGAAACCCCCCACCCCCACATCATTCAATATCTCCGAAACACAGTTACGAGCTATCTTTTAAAACATGCCCGACTGTAATTGCTTGACATTTAGTGCTATCTGTCGTTTTGTAAGAGAAGTCATCCCTTTCCCCCCCCCCCCCCCTGCAAATGGTTTTGGGGAACAAACCGCACCAAATCTTCTACATCTCCAGCATCTGTGATGTTTTGAGTATCTGGGACAACAGGAGGCTCCGAGATAAAGGTGACCCAATCTCCTTTTACTATCCCGTTTCATCCCACCTCGCGCTTATCTGACCATTTCATCTCAGCTTGTGTCTCATCCCTCCGGCCTCTCATCTGCCTCCTCTCCACCTTCCGACACTTCACCCCTACCCCTCTTTCATCTCCATCTCCTCTGCCCTCCCCCCCCCCCCGCACATCTCCCGTCTCTTTCGACCTACCCCTCTCCTTTCGCTTCCTCTGCTCGTTTCATCAAACCCGCCGATTTTGGTGTTCGATAACCCCGTCTGTCAGACCTGTCTTTGCCGTGTCCTTCCCTTCCCTGCCTCTCTTTCTCCACCGCAGGCTTTGACTGCCCCCAAGTGGTGTAACACTGTCAAAACATCTACCTTTCTGACTTGAAACAAGACTGTGCCTGTGGGGGGGGGGGTGTGTGTCTGTGTGTGTGTCCCTGGCAGAGCTTATAAGACCTGAATGTTTGAAGGTCTTATCTCCAGAAATCCATCTGTGGGAGGTAGAAATCAAACAAGATCGCAGGAAGAGAGGAAGGAGAAAGGAAAAGGAAGGGATGGTGTGTCTGTATGTGTGTGTGTGTGTGTGTGTGTGTGTGTGTGTGTGTGTGTGAAATCACGGGCAAGTAGGAGTAATGAAGGACATCTCCACTTTGATCTGAACTACCTGGTTAACTTAAGTGCGTCTGGCAGGATTGTAACCAAGCTGGCATGTTTTCTACTGGCACTCCCAGAGAGAAACTGGCCTTCACACAAACATTTGCTGGCTTTGTAGGCAAACCAGTAAAGAATAACTTGAGGGATGAGTGGGGAGGAAGGAGTTTACACCACTTCTTCACTGCTGATAGAGATTCTGTGCACTATACTTTAAAAGTCCCTTTATGAACATTATTATCATTTTTGTATTATTATCATTATTGTTATTAGCAGTAGTAGTAGTAGCAGCAGTAGTGGCATCATCATCATCATCAGTAGTAGTAGTAGTAGTAGAGTAGACGTACTAGTCATAGTATTCGCTTATGAATTGACATTTTACATTCAAATGTAGTATATCTCAGGATTACAACTGTATGTTTGGTGTTTTGTGATATTTTTCAAATAAATCTAGTTTAATTAATCAGGCTGTTCTTGAATGAATGTGAAACATAAGTTCTCACGTGCAGAACAGTCTCAATACTGGACCTGTTTGACACACAGGGTCAGCTCCCCTGATTCAAACGCTGCAAACCTTCCTTAATCTTTATGGATGCCAAGTTCAGTTGTAGTGTGTTCACTGAAGCTAAACTGAAAACCAACCTGCTATCAGCCTGATACTGGAGAGCATGACCCAAAATGAAGCATGCCTACCTGGATCAAGTCTCTTCTGTGCTGGATGGTTCTTGGAGACCTCAGACTAAAGAAGCCTTTGACATGCCTCTGTGTTCAATGAGTTGCTACACAGCTTCCAGCTAGTAATAAGACAGTAATATATATAGGCTTGGTTCACTTCCAAAGTCATGAGTCCCATGGCAAGTAAACTGGACCCAACCTTAAATCATGAACAAACCACTTGAAACCTGCATTGTCTGGTTCAAGGACAGTCTTTCTAAGAACTACATCACCCTGCTGCCCCGTGATAAACGCCACAAGACAAGTAGAAGAAGAAGAGACAACATATCCAAAGACCTCCGCTTTGGATATTACCTGTTTTACATGCCTGTCTCACCTGTTTGAGCGCCTCCTGTTTGCTCTTGCTCAGCTCCTCGTATTTCAGTTTCCACTGGCTGAGTTCGGCCTCTAGCCTCTCGATGCTCCTGCTCAGAGCCAGCTTGTCCCTGGGGAAGACAGACAGACAGACAGACAGACAGAAAGTGGCATTAGAAAATTCTCTCCATCTCTACATCCCCCCCCCAATCTTTCTCTCTCTATTTCTCTCTCTCTCTGTCTTACTCTCTCTCTTTCAGCAGGACTTTCTGGGACTCGTCCAGGCGGAGCTGCAGGGCGTTGAGCTTGCCGGCGTCTTCCTCCATGGTGCCGATGTCGTCCCACAGCTGCCTGCTGCGGTCCTGGCGGCTCAGGCCGGAGGAGGAGCGCAGGCTGGCCGAGTTGGCGCCGCCGCTCCGCCCGTCCCACGGCTCCTGGGCCTCGGCGCCCGCAGCCCTGGAGCGCAGGACCGACTCCAGCAGCTCCAAGTCCTGGCAGAGCAGGGAGGAGAGCGGGAGGAGAAGGGTTAGGCCTGATATATAGGGCCGATATTGGCCTTTTATTAAAAAATCAGATATCAGCCAGTCCGCATCATCAACCTCTGATATGATGGATATGACTGATTACATGTTTATTGTAGAATCGATCAATACTACACTGGTTGTCTATGGGAAGACCTGAACCTGAATTGATTCTAGTGTGAGATTTTGATCAGATTCCACACAATTATGCACAAAACGATCATCATCATCATCATCATCATCATCATCATCATCATCATCATCCTGGGTTTCAATGGAGAGTTTTAGTGTCCCATTATGCTCTAAATGCTGTTTCAAAGGCTTTTCCACCCTGACACATTGGCATAAATATATAAACAAATTTTAAGATACTGAATATCAGCACAAAATATAGGATATCGGCAGCTTCAGTCCAAAAACGCCTAACATCAATATCGGCTTTCAAAAATGCATATTAGGTTTGTTCAGTTATCTTTATCTTTTTTTTTTTTTTTTTTTTACTTGAAGTAGAGTTAAAATAGAATTAATGGTCACTTATTTGCTGGTGAGTGACCCCAAAAACAATATATAGATTCCATTAAATGTGGTTAAAAGTGGTCCATAACTCTACTTTGACTGCGTGTTCACAAAGTTGTGATAGTTAGGTATTTTTGCTGCTTAGATGACCCAGACTCTAGTCAAAAACTTCCAAGTTTCCCAGGGTTTTCATCCGACAGCTTCAATATACAGTATAAAGTCATGGTGAATATGAGTATAAATATCATATATTCACAGTGGTGTTGTAAAATGTACCAGAACGTTCCACCATCTGAGCGCTCTGTGGGCGAGGCTACCTCTCACAGGAGGTTGCTGGCAGTTTGCTATACTCCATGTCCCTGGACTAATCCCTCGAACTCAGAAACACTTACTTCCCGAATAATTCATGAGTCGCTGCAAAACATCAGCGGGGATAAAGGCTTCCTTTCTAGCCTCATCACTGGCAACGGCATCAATCTCATTCCATCCTACCCACATCTCTGGTGTGGACCAGTGTGCAGCTCCCAAAGCTTTTAGAAAATTTACCTCTTCTACAACAATATTCCTCTGTTCTCTCTTCTCTTTTTTCCTCTACTCCCTCTGTTCCTCCCTACCAAGGCCACAAATCAAAGTTTGTTTTTTTCCCAGGGAAACATCTAAAGACTCTGCTAACTCCAACTGTCAGGGTAGCTTCTCATGACCAAACATTTTCACATCTCATTGTTTCCCTCACCCCCCCAAACAGCCTTAACAGAAATTAAGTTGGAGATATAGATCCCCTCCTCCTCTCTGCATTGTAAATCTGCCCGCGTCAGCAATGCAAAAATAAAAGTCCTAATATTTTTCCTCTGTATTTCTTTCACAGAATCTGTCAAATGTTATATGGGAGGGCCCCGACTCCCAGAGGCTTCGAGCGCTGCGTGTTTCTAATGCTCTCGCTGCCTTCAAGTGCTCCTCCTGAGCTCCTACTTCAGAGTGTTGGGAGTCATGCATATAAAAATGCATTTTTTTTTTACGCAGAATTCCAAAAGATAACATAATATAGTAAAATACATCACTTTTCCCATTAATTGTTAGCACGACTTCCATGCTCTCCCCCTTAAATGTCAAATCTCTGCACTTATTATTCTGTAAAATTCCCACTTTCCCAGTCATATTTACTACTTGGTTGGGTCCTTCATGTGTTGTCCACTTATAATGAAGATTTTTCCAACAGCACCTGAAGGCAGCATAATACAAGCCTCTAGTTGTTGAGGTCTTTTCTTTCTAAGGGGCAGCCAAGAGGATCGTAGAGCCCAATTTCACTTTGTTCCTCTTCAATGTAATGAATCCCCTCATAAATATTCAGTAACAGCAACAGGTTTATGTCGCTTAATGATCAACAACATGTTTGATGAATAGACTGGCCTTGTTACATGGGGTATTAAAATGAAAAGCCACAGTCTAATGATGAAGTGGCCCAAGTAATTGGGACATCCATTTCCATCGCCTACAGGCAGCGCTGATTATGTGGTCCAGATGTTTATTCATTCTAGTCAGAACTGTTTGATCTAAACATTTCATAATAAATTACCAAATTATACACTTGATTATACTAATAATATAATAACCCCGTGTTGGCAAGCTGAACCAGCAAGAGGTTCAATTCAAACTATATTAGCATGTTGTTTGACTACTCACATCTGTTGAGTTCAAAATCTTTATTCATTTTCTTGGCCTGCACATCCATAACGTCCATATGATATTCAGCTCATTGCCATTGGCGGATAAAGGGATATTCTTACATTTTGTCTTATAATTTTGAAAACTCTAGCCCAAGACCACATTAAACCAAATATGCGACTTACTGTTTTCATGTGAAAACTTCATAACTTTTATGATTTTCATGTTTTAACTTCAGTGAGAAAATGCTATGATAATTCTATTCTATGATGAAACCCTTTCAAAACCCACTGGATAAACTCAACAATGCACGCTGGTCTAAAAGCAAGGCTGTTTTTCATTTGGACATTTTAATGATACAAGAATTTCACAGCGATGTACTTTATCAAATTCTTCACATGCTGGCCTGGTGACATTATAAATTTGAAGGTTGAGGTACACTAATTGGAAAACAGCTGTGATGTCATGATGCTGTCATTCTACGTATTCCCCAGCAGAGGGACCCAGCGTGTAATAGATGTCTGTTGGAGAAATGGTACTCAGCCACATGTGGAAGTACTCAGTGTGTGTGTGTGTGTGTGTGTGTGTGTGTGTGTGTGTGAGAGAGAGTGTGTGTCTATATGTGTGTGAGAGTGTGTGAGAACAAGAACAATGGAGGGAGACAGGAAATGAGGCTGTGCTGTGTGTGAGCAGCAGTTAGCAGCCTTTCCAAGACCACCTCTGCTTCCACCGCTGCTAGATATATAATCATGGTTTACTTGGAACAGTACAGCCTGGGTGTGTATTTATGTTTGTGTGTGTGTGTGTGTGTGTGTGTGTGTGTGTGTGTGTGTGTGTGTGTGTGTGTGTGTGTGTGTGTGTGTGTGTGCGCGTGTGTTACCATGGAAACCCTGTCTGAGCTAGCTGAAGGTCAAGTCTGATAGGGAATGACACTGATCCGTATTCACTGCTGTTTTAACGCAAACTCCCTATTATGAGGTTACAGCTCATATACGCATGTGTGTATGTGCCTGTGTGTATGTGTGCATATCTGTGCCTGTGTGTGTGTGTGTGTGTTGAAACAGTATACAATTGCTCCTTGCCAATAAACACAGAGGGACACACCCCTCCTAAAAACAGACACTTTGCCTGGTTTGGCGCCCAGTCAGAGCCAGAGTGACCAGAAAACACAGGAGGTCAAACCAGTGGCCTCCTGCTGACAGAGCAGGACCTGCTTGTTAACTACAGAGAGCAAGGAAACAAACAACGGCTGTCAGATGGGATGAGACGGTGCTACTGTTAGTACTACTGATACTACTGATACTACCACTACTACTACTACTACTACTGTGTGCTGCTAGAAATGACTGCAGTATTCAGGATTGTCAGATTAGTAAGAATCAATGAGGATATAGCAATAAACCAGGCTCACTTATATCTTTTAATGTCCTCCACAGACCTACCTCTCAACTAAGAAAGCACTTCAGAGTAGCTGAGGGCTACAATGGTGAAATATAACAACCATTTGGCTCCCATGAAACTATTTAATGCCAATGTCCTATATAAGTCCTCGTTCTTTGTACGAATGTCTTGTGTGCCAGTAGGCACAATGAGGCCAAGTGAAGCAAGTATGCTGTTTTGTTGCGTTTTTTTTCCCCCCCCATGAAGAACAAGAATATGCATTTTGTCTAACTAGGTCTGCATAGAACAGGCTGATAGAGACTAAGTACTGCAGCATCCCAGTGCCCTCAGGGACAGACGGTGTGTGTGTGTGTGTGTGTGTGTGTGTGTGTGGTGGGGGTGTTCTATTTAAGGAACTTACCTAGTCTGAAAAACTAGCTGTGTGGATACCCAGGTGTATGCACACACACACACACACACACACACCTTGCTGTGTCTCCAGTAAGATGATAAAGTCCATGTCCTGTTGGGCCTCTCACTGAGTTGTCTGCCCTACATTCACTGAGGCTCAGGTCACATTGTCCATGCAGTCACACAGGACAGGAGCACACATTGTTGTTTCACCTTAGTGCCAGAAGTGGAGCAAACGGTCGCTCCATTTCCACCTAGTATTCAAGCATAACTCTAACCATTTTCAACCGGGACCCTGGACCTGACAGTCAATGGAGAGTGAGTGTCCATGTGTTGAAAAAGACATGTTTTGAGTACTTTTGGGGTTGATTTTTGGAGAGTCCATTGGCCCATTAGGACTGTATTGGAAAGCTGTGCACCCAGGCAAGCAAGACGTAAATAGAACTAGAGTGAAGCACTTAATGAGATTTTGGTCAGAATCGGTATAGTGGAAAATGATGGGTAAGTGGGGTCCAGCCAGGTCGAAAATGGCCAGTGTTACGCTTTAACCTGCATCCTGGGTCATCAGATTCTACTCTGATAGTGGAACATGCATCAGATCTAGGAGTAAATCCATTCAAGATGCACTGAAGCTCTGAAGATCACCAAAAAAAACCCCTGGAGGTGGTCAGAGACACATTTGTCCACATTAACATCATTCTAGCCTGGTTTCAGACTCCTCGTTTCCCGCCCACTTTTCAGATTTGGCCGATTCAGCGAGTCTGGTGTCACTAGTGATTGGTTCAGGGAAAATCAACACATAGAAAACGACTAACGAGGAGGCAATCTCAGGCTGAATAACGGAGTGGCCATTCAGCCTGATTATCAGCTAGCTCAGATAGTAACATACTTGTCAAGGACATAAATATTATGCGAGAAAGTGAAGTGTGTGTCAATCTGCAGTTTGGCGAGGGAAAGAGAAATCTGATTTCAGTGTGTATACCGCAGATGCATTTTCATGTCAGGTGTGGATGTAATCCAGCTAAATCAGATTTAGATCCAGTCTGGATGCGAGATGCATGCCAAGTGGTAAGCGTCAGTGATTTAAAAATAAGATAAGGGGGTTCGATTTACTTCATCTTGCAAGCCAAGCTGCCTTTTGACTACATATGAAGTGATATTTTCACTTTGGAAACACATTTTCACGTTTTAGCAAACAAACCTCTAGGAGTTAATAAACGGTCAGCCTCCAATATTGTCTGCACCAGGGAGTGGCGGTCTGCAGTTCCTCTTTATAACATGAAAGCATTACAAAGTAGACACAGGGTAATGCAATTTCATTCTGTGCCCTGAGTCAAGCTTTACTCAAGAAGTAATATTGTCTGCTTTAAATTACTGATATTGGGAGCATGGGGACTGAGGGAGCCTTATTGCTGGTGGTGACAGTGGGTCCCCAGGCAGATAGAGTTCTACACTGACTGCTGTGGGACTCTTACAGAGGTGTGCACACCTAGAAGCCAATATGTTCGACTAAAGTGGAAACTGCTGCAAGTGTTTAGCTTGGCAAATTAAGGACATCCGGAGCAGATGAAATATTTCAGACCGTATTCAGCAGTATTTTAGCCCAGTTCTGCTTTGGGAAACCTGACTAACCCAGTAGTTTCAGAACATGTCTACCTCTGTGTAGGAACTGCAAGTCTTGGCTGATATTCCCAACGTTATCTATTTCCTCAGTGTCATATGAACACCTTGTACCTTCCACTTTGGTGTTTTTATTTGAAGATGTAGCCTACTTTATGGGTTGAGCAAGTTTCTTGACACAAGTACCCATGAAATCCATTCAAAGCATATTGTATCGCTTCTAAAATGCGTAGTGGCCAGTCTGAAAAGAGAATTTTTCATGTCATCTCATAAATGGTCTATATGTGAAAGCAGTGCCTTGTGAACAGCTCCAGATATCCAGGCATGTTGCTTAAGCTTGTGTCTGCACACATGATGCAACAAAGAAACCTTCAGTGAAATCCTGGTTTTAATTTCGTCTAACTAGAATTACTACAGTTTATTTCAGGTGAAGGTAAATTCGCATTTGTGCATGCTTTGGAATATGATTAGTTAAATCGAAACAATTACAATCCCCTATCATAAAGGGTGTGCACACTTACACAACCAAATTTTGCCTTTTAAAGCAATGATATCTGACATTTTCTATGTTGTTTGCAAATGCTTTTTATAATGAATGTTCCTGTGTGTTGCAGACTGAATGTTACCGTCTATTATCTGTCATCTTTATGAGTCAGGTCCGTCTTGAAAAAGAGATCTCTGAGACTACCTGATCAAATGAAGGAATCTAATCTACTCTCTACATTGTCCACCCACCTTTTGTCTGTCCAAGTCCACGTCCCTCACCGGCTCCGGCTCCGGCGACCCGGGCGGCCCCTCCGCCACCCGGTCCGTCTTGCCGTCGGCGTGCGGCTGAGAGGAGGAGGAGGAGGAGGCGGGAGAGGAGGGAGGCATGGACGGAGAGGAGGAGGGGGAGGCGGCGGCGGCAGCGGCGGCAGGCGGGTGGGCGGGGGAGGAGGCGGAAGAAGCGGCGGGGGGAGTGGGAGGAGGAGGAGGAGGAGAAGCCGGGTGGTCGCCGCGGAGACGCAGCGCCTCCTGCCGCAGCGTCTCGTTCTCGGCGGCCAGCTCCTGCCGCTCCCGCCGAACGCCGGTCAGCTCCTTGGTGAGGGCGTCCAGCCGCTGCCTCAGCTGGCGAACCTCGTCCCGCGCTCGGTTACGCTCCGCACGGACCTGGGGGGGGGGGGGGACACAGACCTTACTGATTACTACAAGATATAGAGCATATAATTTAATTAAAGCTGCACTAGGAAACTTCACGCGTGAGCAGCCACTAATGGCAGCAAGAGGTAACTGTTTGGACTTTTATATCCAGAAATCCTGTAATAACTAAATTTCTTCTTACTTCTTCTTCCTAAATGCTATCTGCTCCTGTTTCTTGTTTGTGTTCCAGTTCATAAGTGATTGTCTTTAGATGTTTCAGCATCTATAAATATTTATGAAATTTGATAGGCTATTTTGCTTCTCAAATATGTATGATTTCACGCCACTTGCCTTTAGGCGGGGAACGCCAAACCGCATCAACACCGCGGGTGTGTCTGGGATTGGCCACGGTTCCACCGACGTGTTAATGTTTGAATTATTATTATTTGAAGCGCTATGCAGTGAGCGGTGTGCATTTATTGGGTATTTTACGGCGGCTTCAAACATGACTCAGCCAATCAGATCCGAGGGCCGCAACTTCTTGTGTTCTAAAAGCCGTTTCACCTCACTCTACAACAGATTTTACAGCACACAGCCGCTAGCCATTTCCCGTAACAGATGCTTTACTAAATTAAACATTTAACATAGCAAGTGGGCATTTCCCATCACAGATGTTTTGCTGAATTAAACATCTAACATCTCAAGGAGGATCAATAATAAATTCAGTGTTTCAGAACTTCCTTTATAAATAAGCATTAGCTTAAAATGGATGTCAGAGTATCCCCTCTTTGCCCAGAATGAAAGACTGAGGTGGGAAATTACACCATCACTGCTCAGACTGTCCTGCAAATTTATATGTGTATATGCAATAGGTACAAACTTATAATCTGCCTACTTTTTCCCTCTTTCACCTTCTTTATGAGACAGGAGTGTATACCGTGACTATGTAGTAGTCTGAGCTGTTTGTGTTGTTAATTGTATTGTTAATAAAACTACTCAAAAAGAGTGAGGTAGCACATCCAAAATTAGGGAATATATTAACTGGTTCACTTATGTATTGGGGTGTTTTGGCAAGAAAAGCCCAGATTGTACAGCACCTGATAATGTAATAACTGTGAAATAATGTCATAACTTCTCAAAATGTAATAAAATGTCCCTGTAAATCTGTGGAAATTGCAGTAAAACCTGTTCATGTAATAAAATGCCAGATGCCACTCCCGGACATAAATGGCAAGCCCACCTTGCTCCACTTCTCTCTCCAGTTGGCGGTGCAGTCCGACCACCACCTCATGGTCTTCTCCATCTGGGCCGCCCTGGCCCGGGCCTCCTCCAGCTCCCTGAGCCTCAGCTCCTCCCTGCTTTCCCAGTCTCCCCCAGCACCGTCACCCAGCGCCCCCAGCGCCCCCAGGCCCAGGCCTCCCAGCCCGGGGGACAGCAGCAGCGGGGGGCTGGAGCTGGGCGTTCCTCCGGTGGGGCTGGGCGTGTGGGTGAGGCTGTCCGGGGAACGGATCCCCCTGTCGGGCCCTAGGCCCAGGCCGCACAGCAGGCTGGCGCTGGCCGACTTGCCGCCGTCGGACAGGTGGGGGCTGGGGGTGTGGTTCATGATGGAGCCGATGGCGAGGAAGAGGAGGGTGAGGAGGATGAAAGGGAAGGGGGGGGAGGGAGGGGGTCGTCAGCGGGGAGATTCAGGAGAGCATCGTCCGCTTCCTTCACTGTTCAGCCTGGAGGCAGAAACACAACAGGAGGAAATATTACTCACATACACATACAGTCTGTTTTATATAGTAATCACATTGTACTACCATCCATGTCATGTATCTAATGTGTTATAGGGGTAATAGGGGTATGTGTGCTGTATGTGTGTGTGTTTACAGTATGTTTATGTGTATATATGGTATGATATAGGTTGGACAATATGGTTGAAATCAATATCACGATAATCATAAGGATTTTTTTTTATATCGATATATATGACGATATGGCTCACATAAGCGAAATCACATTAAATAATCAAATTAATGTTCATCATATTGAACCAATGGTAATGTTTGGTGTGACGTCAAACTAAACTGAAATTTTCACATAATATTCCTACCATACTTCATTTTGTCTGAGTTTCTAAATAAAATTTGCTTTGCTAAAAGTTCAGACAGCAGAATTGTGTGTCTCGATATCCCAAAATCACCATATCATCACAATATAATCCCACCGAAAGACGATAAACGATAATATTGAATTATCATCCAGCCCTAATATAGGTATGTGCATGCATGCGTGTATACACATGTATACATGTTTACATACTGTATGTATGTGTATATACAGTATGTATGTATGGGTGCATTCATACATAGTAATTATAGCATGTACTGTATATGGTAAGTGTATCTGTTCTTATATACAGTATGTCTTATATACTAAATGTATAGTGTCTTCATATATAGTGCATGTTGGATATGTCGTCTATACAGAATATTGATACAGATACCATCAAAAAAAAGACAAAACAAGAAAAAAGAGGGGCAAAACAAGAAAACGTTGATCACAAAAAAGGAAAAACTATTACTGAAGACTACAGAACAGAAAACGGTCCAAGGTAATCATTCACAGACATAAAGCTGTGCTGCCGCTGGGGAGGAAAAGCCCTCGTCTGGTCTCCGAACCTAATAAATACATAAAGAGCCTGGACAGATGTTCCACATGGCTGGGGCTGAATTGGTTTCTGCCGCTTAAGGGGGAGCAGATCCATGTAAAATTCAAACCGTGGATATCAGAACACAAACATAAACACAGACAGGAATGAATCTGAAAAAGGAAACATAACAAGTTCACAGCCTCTCCCTGGACTGGTAAGTGTAATTATTCCGGCGGGCGAGCCTGGCATGGGGTGGGAAAGGAGCGCTGTGGGAAAACGGAACACTTACTGTACACTACACCGCCTCTGATGCTCTCGTGTTCACACTTTGTCATCTCTGCCTCTCTCTCAGCATGCCGCTTGCTCCACTCATCCCCCCTCTCTCTCTCTCTCTCTCTCTCTCTCTTTCCACACCCCGGATTCTCTCTCTCTGCCTCTATCTCTCTCACTCGGGGCTAAATTTTGTGCAGCATCAATAAAAATCTCCCTATCTTTGATCATTATGGTCGAAATCGTTCCGTTTCTACCTCTGCTGAACAGCCAGAGGAGGATTTGTACTTTTCCAGACAAAAAAAAAGAACAACACTGACCAAAGATCACCATCATCTCCCACATAAGAAGTCATTCCTACTGCCTAACTAATCCATATACAACGCACTTTACTGATGATACTTTGTTTTATGTGATAGTTGGAGAATGACAGAAATTAGAGCTGACTGGGTATCTTGATTGTTGATTTGATTGTGTGTGATAGTGTGATTTTTAAACACAATTGTGGAATTGTATGTACAATTTTTATTTAAATTGTAAATTAGGTGTGTTGCCATCAGCTAAGTTCAGTCAATAAACATGTAAACACATCCACCAGGAAAGAACTGATTAGTATTGTGCAAGTTATTCTTGTTCTTTAGTGTGTGCTAATGCTGGCCATATTTCATGCTGTCTGAAGATGAAAACAGAGAAATATGGCAATATTGTAATACACCGACTGATCTTTATGAAAACACAACAGGGGGTCTGAAATTTCTGTGAGGTTGTGGTGGATAGATATTTTACAGATAAACATTATTCATTCAACAAATGCGTTTCAATCACTTTCTTTTCCGCCTCAAGCGAGTATAAAAGCTGTTGTGCAACATTGAGGAAATTATACTAAAATATGCTGCTTCCATTCGCCTTTTCTAATTTCATACATCATAATTCGCAGAAAAATACTATGATGGAAACCCAGCTATGGAGGTAAATGTCTGCTCTAGTCCTTGTCTGCTTTTTTCAGAGGCCAACAGCAGAGCATGAGAGGAGGTAAGCAGATATGCAGCAACTGTTTTCTCAGTTGGAAGCAGTGTGTCGGCTATCTGGACATCCTGCACTCTCCCTGCGATGTCTTGGTAATGTTCCCACGTTGACAAATGTGCAGCGAGCGGAGCGCCTCAACCTGGAGCCTTTAAAATGAACTGCACCTCCAACTGGTGTGAAATCTAAACCCCCCTGCCCCCCGTTGTCATACGTCTCCAGCCTCCTTTCCTCCCTTCCTTCCTGCTTCATCTCTTCCCTCCTTCCTAGAACATCATTTATGCACAAACTATAACAGGACCCAAATTTAGACTGGTTAAGGGCAAATTTCTCATTGATATACATATACATGTATATATGCTGTAAATTATTTTCTTTTTTTCATATTCTCATATTTTTTCATTTGTTACATATTGCATATATCTATCCATTTCATATTTTTCATATATTTTCATCTTGTACTGTGTCAGTATGTTCTGCTGTTTTTTGCACCCTGCATACATGCTGTAATTCATATATTTTCATTCATATATTTCTACTACTACTCCATTATAGTGTTGTAACTGTCGGGTGAGGAATGCGCAATTCTTATTTATATTCTATTTTTCTTTGCTTTATCCTAATATTACTCTTTGCTGCTGTAAGGACCAAAGTTCTCCACAGGGATCATGAAGCTTTCATCTTATCTTAACTGCTCGGGTCGGGTTTGGGTTCAAAAGCAGCGCTGAAAAATACCATCATTGGCAACTTATCAGGCCTTTTAGTTTTTCAGGCTCCGGCTGAGTCGGGCTCAGATTTTCAGAGCCAAGAAAAGCTCTGCTCCTTCCTATCCTCCCGCCTCCCCTCTTCCCTCCAGAGGATGCAGGGGAAGTTCCAGAGAGGCCCTGGAACTGTGGGAACAGCTCAGAGGGAAAGAGAGAAGAAAGGGAGAGGAAATGAAGCAGGTTCTGCGTTAGCAGCTGGGGATGTAGTGCAGGGAAAGCCACCGAAATTCACTTTACTACGTTTTGTAGCTATTGCTGCAGTGCTATGGGCATCCAAATTCAGATGTTTAATTTCAGCTCGGTCAGTCAGGGTGAGACGATTCACTATTAAACTATGTCATGGAGTGGAAAAACATCAATTTCTACAAATCATGTCATTCTTCAGTGGGCAGTAATCTACTTTACACAAGGAATTAAAAGTTATTATTGTGAAAATATAACGTTAACTATGAATCGTCACACTTTTTTGCTGTGATTTTTCACTTTCCACAGTCCTCTTCACACATTCCTCAGTAGATAAATTGAAAAAGAGCAGAGTTCCATCCCGCAAGTAAGGGCACTGAAGGAGTTATTTTGAGTTTCAATGAAACATACTGTATATTATAGAAGCATTGTAACTGACACATCTTTTTGTTTCTGTTGTCAGACAACTGCAGCACCATAAAAAGAGCAACTTAATGCTAACAGGCCAGGGATTAATGTTGCATTGTGATGTAGAAAAGAAAAACGATAGCTAACAAGCTAACAGTAGCTTTCAAAATTCTGAAAATGCCACATTTTAGGACTGCAAATATATAAAACGAATTAAACATACATAGAAAAAGAATACAATATGTGCTTATGTCAAAATATGCGACCAGCTTTCGTTAGCCGTATAGCTAGCCAGCTAGCATTATAGCGGTTTAAGGTGAATGGATTTTAATATTCATGCATTTGTTTCTCAAAAATGACAACAAAACATGTGGTAGAGGATAAGACAACAATGTCATATTCATTGTCAGAATACGGGAAATGTTCAGCTTCAATCTCCTTGTATGGTGTCTGCTTTGTTTCCAGTCACATCCTTCCTCTCTGTTTCTATCTATCTGCCATGGGACTGGGCACAATCCTACCTGTTTATATGTGAAATTGAGTTTCTCCGCTATTTTAAGCCAGTGTAATCCTTAATCATATAATCATTGCATACATTTCAGTAATTAGTAGGGGCTTCATATAAGAGGCATGAAATATGGTCTACTAAAGCAGCATGAAAACATGGTCTATGAAAGCAGATGAAATTAATGCTACTCTAGAAATACTGTGTTTCTTTGTTGTTTCTATATATACAGTATATACAGTAGATCACCTTATAAGCTCTTATTGGCACTCACCCTCACACACATACACCTTCTGATTTAGTTTGACAGGTGAGAGAGCAGAGAGTACAACACAATGGGGCATTACGGAGTCATAAGCTACATGCCTTGGAGAAAGGGGCTGAATAAATGGGGCATAGTTCCGAATCAGGATTTTTAGCCTTAATTTGATTTTATTCTTAAACGATTCCAAGTGTATTTGCCTCACGAGACAGAGAGAGGGAATGACACAGAGGGAGTTCAGGGAAAGCAAGACTCTGCATGGTTCCACTTAAGAGTGTAACCTAAAACCTCATCAGAATCAGACGGGAAGGTAGGCAGAAACAGAGCAGGGAGAGGAGGGAGACTAGGGTTCTAATATGGGCCAATACTGATATTTTTTAATTGAAGCTGCCGATAGCCGATACTGTGCTAATATTCAACATTTTTCATTTGACCGCTTTCATGCCTAAAGAATCCAAAAATTTTAAGTATTCTAAAGATGAAAATTTTTTCTTTTCAGGGTGGAAAAACCACTGAAACCACATTTAGACCATCATGGGACTCTAAAACTCTCCACTGAAAACCAGACTAATGAAATTGTGTTAGGTGTGTTAGCAGCTCCTTAAGGCAGGGTGAGGCAGGTTTCAGGTTTTACAGACTGCTGAGTAAAATCCTTCCACACCACACTGGAATGATTCCTCTGGTTAGACATCTGATATAAAAATACTGATCAAAATCATATTCATGCATACTTGTGTGGAACCTGATCAAGAGGCCACATTAAAATTAGGATTGGGCTAATGTTTCAGCTCAGTCACGGAGGAACCTGCATCATATCAGAGGTGGACGATACCGGCTGGCTGATATCCAGTTTTTAATAAAAGTCGATACTCCTGTGGCTGTTCCATTCGTATCTACATCCTTCTCTTTGCTGCCGCAGCGACCCAATTCCTCCGCGGGAATCATTAAAGTTTCATCAAATGTAATCTAATCTAATCTAAGAGGGGAGTAGTGGAGCAGAGAGGAGAACGCTAATAAAGACAGAGGACAAATCTAATACTCCGATGACCTGAGTGGTCATTATCCGAGTTCACAATGTCACCGACAACTACTGTATCAGAGAAGCAGGGGTTCATTTCATGTTAATTTAAGGTAAAAGCTGGTGCTTAGAGAGGGTCAGGAGAGGTTCATTAGTCATTTAGCTGACAGCTTTATCCAGAGCGGCTTCCAGTGAGAACAACAGAGGAAAAGGCTTTGATTCCTGGATCACCAAGATCACCAGAAACCAATAGTACCATCTAGAGTTCTCTAGATCACCATCTAGGGTTCATCTAGAGACCCATATATTGGGTTACCATTACTGATGTTTTATTAAATATCAGCTATCAGCCAGTCAGAATAAGATGCTTATCCTTGGTATATTTGAAATTTTTGGGATTTTTTTGGCATGAAAGCAGCCAAATTTAAAAATATTGAATATCTCCACAATATCAGCTATCGGCAGCGTCAATTAAAAAATATATCGGCCTTCAAAAAACCATATTGGTTGCACCCTAGCACCAACCAATAGGAGATCAATGGTCAGAGAGACAGCACACTGGCAAGAGGTTGAACAAATATTGCTGTGTTCCTAAATTGAGAGCATATGACAGAGAAGCACAAGGTAAAGAAATGAAAACCAGGGCGGAAAGCTACTCAAGGGTTTTTCCTCTCTACCACCAAAACCCTGCATTTCAATATCCATCCGAAAAGCCAAAATCCCACGCTGGTGTGACAGTTCCAACTTCTCCAGTTCATCTCCCAGTCGCAGACAGGGACAGTAGCTGGCAGCCACACACACACACACACACACATAGACTAACGCATACAAACAGCCTATTCAAGCAAATCCCAAATCTGGGTCAAAGCATGGGAGAGAAAGGGAAGCGAGTCAAAGAGATGGGAGGCGTAAGGAAGGATGGGCAGAGTTCACCGCAGCAGAGAAAATGAGAGAAAAATGAAAAGCTGATGTTTTTTGCCTTTCGGCACAATCGGGTCCAAGACGGCGGTGTCACGGATGGCCTACCCAAAATTAAACACTTCTAGAAATAAAAACGGCACTCTCCGGGCAGACTTCCTCTCAAAGCAGCTCCGTCTGTGTGAGTGTGTGTTATCTAGGAACAGACAGACTACAATGTCAACACTTCACTTTGAACCGGATTATGCTTCCTTTTGAGAAATCTAGATTCGCGACGAGACAAGAAGGATTTGAGAAACTGGCAGTTTATGAGGACTTAAGATTGAACGATAGTGTAAATCAGAGATCAAGATTTGGCGGATTTATTTACAAAAGATTATACCCCGACAAAGTTCTCTCTCCTTCTCTAAGGCTATCTTTCAATCGCTTTGTGAAACTTGTTTTGACAACACGTTGGATGATATCCCTTCTGCTTTTACAGCTCATACAGACAGAATAACACCAGAAATTATCTTGTGAAGTGTATACAGTCAGACGCAAATGCAATCTTGGAGTGGACTTGGAGTGTAAGCATTCTGTATCAAATCGTAGACATGAAATGGTAAACACACGCTGCGTCCTCTCCTCTGAGTTTCTTGAAACGCTCCTTGTTTAGGTTTGTTCTTCTTCCAGCAATGCACTGCTCAACATTCACACAACTCAGCTATATCGGTTACACAGTTGATACTGCCCTGGTGTCCATAAGAGGATATTTTGACAGTTTTATTGTATGTTATGACAATGTTAAAAACCAAATTCCCTTAGCAAGAGGCCTTGATATCACTCATGGAAACAAGGAGAAACAAGTTGCCAAGTGGTAGATGTTTGACTTGGAACTCAACATTGGTAATATGTCCAATATGTCCAATGTTTGAGCTAACTAGATGCAGGGTAATGGTAATGTGACACATATTGATCCCATAGGGAAACTCTCTTTTCTCTTGCCCCTCTCCCTCTCCCCAGGGAGGTCAGAGGTCAGGTTCTGGAGCTGGTAGGGATTCAGCGTCTTGCTTGAGGACACTTCAGCAGGGTGAACCCAGGTCTTCTAGTTGAAGGACCATCTCTCGAACCATTAGCTTACTGCGGTGTGACTGACTTTATATTGTGGTGTGTTGGACTCGCAAAGAGAGTCAGGTTATCATCTGGAGCAGAAACTACTCAGGCTTGATATTAGTGGACAGTCTTATTAGTGCTCACAGCTTCACAGGTTCCCGAAAATTTGAGTCCTACCCAGACTGAAACTCCAAAAATCTCTGTCCAAAGCAAACCTGAGTGTAGCTTTTTACGAGCCAGAACCCAACTAAAGCTCAAATAGGCTAATAACTTGGTCACGATAAATTATTCACATTTGAATACTAGCCCAACCTAAACCCAAGCAACTGAAGGAATACTCGTTTCTAGAAAACAAGCTCTTTGATAAACAAAATTGGAAACAGATTCACCTCTATGTGTCCAGCATTTATTGAGTTTGCCTATTCTTCAAGAGATCTGACACAGGGACCTCATGCATGCTACCCCCAACCCCCCAATTTAGCAGGCTGGCTTAATATGGACTCACGAGCCTCCGCCCACCCACTCCCTCCACATGCAGCCGACCCCAATCCCTGAACTCCATCTAGGACAATGCTTCCCGCGTTCTCTATGACAAGCTGCTGCAGCCATTAAGCCTTTGCCCTCCGACTCATCCCCATGAGGTGAACCAAGGAGGGCTTCAAGCGCTCATTTGTGCCGAATGCCATCCAACTACACAACCTGGCAACCAAGCCTGGTCGCACTGCACTACACATGATCTCTACATATTTGTGTGCATACTGTATGTCTGTACATATTTTGAGAAACATTTCCGTATAGATCAGGTTTACCCATATGTTAATATTTGAGCAGCCTGCCCAGGTAAATTAACAGCCGCACAAGTACATTTTTGTTTAAGATTTATTTGATTTGCTGTCTGCTGCACAAAGCTGGAATTCAAACTTGGTATTTCTGGTAAATGTAGCGTTAAAAGAAAACATGCTTTAATTCTGTTTAGCACTGAAAACATGTTGATGAACTACAATGAAGAACATTCTGGCACCTCTGACGCAGTCCATGGTATTGGTCAGATAGTCGACACTCCTTCAAGTCACACTGTGTGTACCAATACAAACTTACACAATATGTTGAGGAGGTGACCTCTTTGTAATCGGCTGCATGTTGTGCTTGCTTCATAAAAATAATAGTCAGCTAATGTTGCAGTGCCAAGTTAGCTAATGCTAGCCTGATTAGCTTACACTAGGGGAGAGACTTTAATGACCGAAATAAATTAGGGATACTGGGCTTGCTAATTGAAATGTCCAAAACAATACAGACTGTGGGAAACATTGCACTGAACTGTAAATTGGTGAAACTGTAAACTGCAACCATCTGTAAATCAATGGTAAACACCAAGAATTATTTCTAGCCAATAGGAACTCTGTATTAGCATAATGTATCTTGAATCTTCAGTAGTTTCTATTTGTTACATTGCAATCTACAGTATATCCTATTCTTTGCTTTCAAAATCCTTTGTATATACACTGTAGTGCACTAGATACTATTGTCACAGAGGTGAAACAGCTACAAATCTTCAAGAACGGCATTTCCCAAAAAGTCAGTGTATTTTTTGAAGTGAGAAATTAAGGTACAACGCAGGTCTCCTGGGCTCAAAATATAAATGTCAAGCTCTAGTCAAGCTAGTATGAGAACAGAAACCGTGGGAACAGACTGCTGTGAAGAAGGAAAATGACGATAAACAAAGATGAAATGTGTCGTGGTGGAAATAGAATCTGCTTTTTTTTCTTGGAGCGGTCGCAAACAAAGTGGCTTGTCTTGTCTCTGGCTAGCCTTTTTTTTTTTTCTTTCTGTCTGTCATGTGTAATTGTTTATCTTCGCCATCACAGCCACTTACATCAATTCTCCCTGGTGTGCACAAACACTACCACAAAACCCCCCACACACACACACACACACACACACTCATGGTAGCGTTCATAATGATCCAAAAGGTCAATATGTGTATGAATGTGTATGTCTGACAGATCTCTGGTTGTGTCGCCACAGGACACCTTGGCCTGACCCCAGCTAACATGGGTAGGGGTGTGTGTTTGTGTGTGTGTTTGACCGGTTGACCAGCTCACACTACAGGAGAACGTCAATACTTGTCCAGATTCGACTGTGACCAAAAAGCACTTGAGCTGCCTAATGTCCCACTATAATCACCATGAAATACTTCTATGTTGCCTTCACATAACACATGGGTGGTATTAATATAAACTCCATATCTTAAAGCATTAAGAAGCTGCAGTCGTTTCAAGAAAATCAGTTTTTCCTCATTACTATGCAAATGCAGCAAGGGGCTCTAAAATCTAATCAGATCTCTATAGGGGGAACCTGTGGTTTCTATCATGTATTGTTCTTGAGTTATTGTGTTCGGAAGACAGACAGACAGACACATAGACAGACAGGCAGACGTCACCATGACAACATAATGTCCCACATACCATGTACCATGGTGGAGGGACATCAAAATCAAACATGTAAAATAATAATGATAATCCCGACTGTATCAGGAGGCAAGAGATTAAAGTCCTGAACGCACAGCACAAGATCGACTGCACGACCGCAACAAACTAGCGCCAACATCATCATCATCATTATTACCAAATCGTGCCTATAATCAGCCTAAATATCCTGCTACAGAACAGGCAGAACTGCCAGTCAGGTAGAGAGGCAGGCAGCCTGGGGAGGAATCATGAATGTTTAAAGAGCATCCAATCAGTGGTGTAACTAAGAGCAGCCGTGATCAGCATAATGCCAGTCTAATGCTGCTCAGAGGGCCACAGGCCAGGAGTTCAGTCAGCTCAAACCTGGCTGATGGCATGTTGCTATTCCGGACGTGACTTTGGCTCCCCAGTCACACTCGGTGAAGGGCGATGCAGCATCCGCATTAAACGCAGTAAATGAAATGTCAGTTTTCAAAGACCAACAAACAACAGTAGATGTGGAAAAGGATGCCACTGTAGCTGAAAGGCATTCTTGTATGGGGAGGATGAAAAAAAGTGCATGCAGGCGTCTTTTGTCAAAGTGAAATTAAAGCTACAATATGAAACTTCTGGCCTTAAGGCAGGAAATGTATTGCAAGTCCCACCCTCTTCTCTCTCAACACTTGTCACTCATCTTGATGAGCTGTCTACCTTGAGGCTGAGGTAAACCGGCATCCGTAAAGCCACCACAGGCGTTGAAGGAAAAGACGGAGAACACAGCCAATCTTTGTGTGGCTTTGTCTGCCACACGTTTAGCTTGGCTGTTTTTTCCTTTCTTACCGCTTTCTGCCATGGATGTTTTTCCTAAGACTTCCCTGCACTTGATAGCCACAAATGGTACACACCCTAAAAATCTAGGTCTTCATCCGGCCGTGTCAACAACACAAAAGTTTATAGATTCAAATCATAATGTGATGATTAGGTGCTTTGAAAACATGTGCTATACAATAGCGTATTATAATATCTACTCAATAATAATGAAAAATAGTTCCAAAATTGAGTACATGTAGTTCAAAGGCCAGTAAGGACATAAAGCGTGCACACACACACACACACACACACACACACACACACACATCCCTATCCTCTTACTATGCACTTATGCATTATTCATTTCCAAGTCAGAACAGTGATACACTGGAAGCCTAGAGATAGTGCAGAATAGAGCGGACATACAAGACAATCAGCTGGCTTTAGTGAGGTAAATTCACGCTAAACTGATCTATGTTGACGAGGTGTACAGTGACAGCACACACACACACACACACACACACACACACACACACTGCTGACAGTATCCACATCTGGCTCTGTTACAAGGACATGATAGGACACACTGCCCTGCCAGAGAGAGACATATGCTATAGAACATATGTTATTATAGATATTGGTGATTATGTACTATTGTATAGAACATTTCCAAACCAAATAATTCATCATCTCAATATGGTTTGAATATGTATAAACTGTTATTTCTGGTTTTGGTTGGTTGAAACTTTACATTCTGTAAACTGCTTTGGCATGACTGTTTCTGGTGGACAGTCAAACTGATAAAGTCATTGAATTGAACTGAGAAAACAAAAATATAAGTATTTCAGTCTTAGGTAAATTAATGTATTTTATGCGTTTAGGCTACTATTTCTGTCTTTTGTTTTAATGATTTCAGTAAGTCTTATCTCAAGTGTTAAAGTTCTCTGAATTGAACTGACCTGATTTGAGAGAGAGAAGGGGTATCGTTATCCATCCTCTAACAGAGAAACTGTGTGTGTGTGTGTGTGTGTGTGTGTGTGTGTGTGTGTGTGTGTGTGTGTGTGTGAGAGAGAGAGAGAGAGGGCGGGCATCAAAAGGCAGCAGATGGTAGAGGAGAGGTTCTATTGACAGGGTCATAAACACACACACACGCACACACACACACTGGAGTTATTTGCCAAGAATCTGCCTGCCTCCTGCCCTGTCAAGCACGCACACACACACACACACACACACACCACATCAGATTTACAGTCAGCTCCTCAACCAGGGAGCAACAGATGAAGAATGGAAGACAGTGAAAGGGAGAGTATGTTTGCATATTTATGTGTATGTGTGTATGGTGTGTGTGTGTGTGTGTGTGGAAGAGAGAGTGTGTATAGGAGGCAGGGGTGAGCAATGGTAGATTCATGCACATCCACCATGTAGGAATGTGTCAAACAGAGTCTGACTCATAGTTAGCCTGTGGGAACTTGTACTGGATCGCCCACCACCCTATTAGAACAATTCTCTGGCGATGTGTGTGTGTGTGTGTGTGTGTGTGTGTGTGTGTGTGTGTGTGTGTGTGTCTGTGTGTCCTAGTTGTGCTGCTCTCTACACCCTACACTGAACTAAGAATTAGCAAGAAGGAACAAAATATTGGTAAATCTCCCATCTCCACTGCTTTTTGCACAAATGCCACCTTTTCAGTGCCGTTACCAATTCTTTCACTTCAGTGCTTGAGGCCAAGTCCAGAGATCCAAGCCATTAAAATGTCAAACATCTCCCTCTTAACAAGTCATTTAGTCTCATTTTCAGTCTGAAAATATTATTTTTCTTATTGTCCAATGCAGTTTTCACAATTTTCAAGAAATAGAAACAAGGTGATTTGCATTGGAACCAAGTATCTAACCACATTGATTTTTTCACTTATCTTATGAAAAAATATGATTTTGAGACTCAATAGTGGACTAAATTAGTTAAGATATTCTTGCAGTGTACGTATGTTTGCAGTGTAGTATAGTTTTAGTACACAGTATAGACTTAAGCCATTAGTTTGGGGTTACTGAACAAAAATGAACAGTCACTATATACTGATTTCTGACATGTTAAACATCACTCATGTAAGATTTTAGTAGTGGGGAAACTTTCCAACACCAGTTTGAGTATGGGTGTATCTTAACTGCTCAACAGACACTCTGCTCTATGTGAACTGGCTGTAACCATGTCAAACTGTGGCTGCTTTCTGTTCTGTTCTGTACAAAACACCGCAGGAAATAACAGAGGACATGTGGTCCATAAAACTGACCGCTGGCCTGGTGTATTTTGGTGTGGCTTGTGTGGGTGTGGAAAGAGTAATGGTATTCTAACGCATGTGTGTGTGTGTGTGTGTGTGTGTGTGTGTGTGTGTGTGTGAGAGAGGGTAATTAGAAGGCCAGAGGGACAGACAGAGTGCGAGAGAGAAGTGGAAATCCACTGAAAGAAAGGTGCTAATCACCCAAAGCAGCCTTGAAGCTTTCTAGATTCAGCAGCTCCATCATGTACACTTCCTCCTCCTGCCATCATTACAACACATTATTCAGCTACTCATGTAGTAGACCTATGTATGTAACCCTAGTTGCTGTTTCGAGCCTTTCAACCAGCAAGCCCATAAACGATTCTTAAATCTTTCAAAGTTTCCAACAAGAAAGTTATATGTGATTTGTCAGCCGCTGTGTTTTAGACATTCTTGGAAACTCGTTGATGTCACTTGTGTACAAACATGCGCAGAAATAATATCATGTATTCCAACAAAAGAAAATAGTCAGTTTAAGCATTTATATGGCTATTAATAGCTAATATACTCCTATGAACGGATTATCGAATAAAATATCATCGGGAATGGGCTAGTCTCTTCAGTTTGTTGGTCACATGAGACATTTTCAGTGTGAGTGGGCTATTATTCAGATTATGAATGGAATATTAGGCTATTATATTTCGCTGCATCCATGCTGAAACATAAGCTGCAATGACACCACAGCACAAAAACAACAACAACAACTCAGCACTAAATGAAACATAACACTTTATTTAACATGGATACACCGTCTCCCTCTCCTCCTCTCTCCCTCTCTTTCTCCCTCCCTCTCCTCCTTCCCCATCTCCAACCAGCACAGTGACTGATGTCTCCGGGTGGGTAATCAAGGCACCGTTCCCTATCGATCAGCCTATCGTTAAGCTGATGGATGGGGCTACGGTATACGTTTGGCTGAGCCGAGGCCGGTCACGGCGTTTTCGCCTCTGTGACGGGAGTAAAAGAGCAAGAGACGGGCTTCATAGAGCGACCACAGCCACAGCAATACAGACCTAATATCAACAGCCACGCCATGCTCTCATACACTGTTTCTTGCACTATTTCTTAATGACAAACAACAGACGCACAAACGCAGACACATGACGCAAAGACTTCATATAATACGTTTTCTAATGTTTTAATCCAATAAATGTCCAAAGGGCATGTTGCTAATTCAATCTTCGGGCTCCCTCGTCCGAAACAAAACTGAATTAAAGACGCGCTGTATTTAAAAGGCAAAGCTTCAGCAGAAAGACTTGAAAAGGACAAAAGTGCATGGCCTGATGTTCCGCTATACCGATGGGAAGGAGAAAGAAGCCAAGGTTGTGAATGAAGTCAAGGAACGCCCAAAATCCTCAGTGCGCACATCCAATGGGCCAAAAGTGAACAGCTCCGACATGTGGATCTCACTCCAGAAAAGACCCACCTTACTTTATGCAATCTGAAGCGAGCCCAATATCTAAACATGCTCATTTACACATCTGTTTCTACCAAGACCCTTGTTTACTTATTTGCTGTATTATTCTCAATATGTTCGACTGCTCTAATTACTTGTATCATCTTAAGTATGCTCTATTGGTCTTATCCTTAACACTTTATCCTATTCTCTGCTGCTGCAACGACCCAGGGAGACCATGGCAGTCAATGAGTACAATGAGTCTTTACCTTGGTCATATCCAGCACCAACCCACAGTGGAAAGACACTACAAGTTCTCTTATAGATCAGTGATGCAATGGTAAATATAAAGGTGGGTAACCTATGACCTCCAGTCAGTGATCATCACAAGGCAACCAGAAAAGCATTTATGTTTTTCCTTAAAAGACCCCTATCTTCATATAACTTAAATCAGTTTGATTCTATTACCAATCACCATATGTTATGAGTGAATGGTACACAGCACCTGATGGTACAAAGCACTTGTCTTGAACTAGAAATGTACATACCTCTGCATCTTACCATCCTTACACGGTGAGATTTGAGAACATCACTCATCTGAAAATTACAAATGGAGCTTGGGGTTTTTTCCCTCTGAAGTGAAAGTTGAGGATGGAAAGAGTTTTTCCTAAAAATCTGTGTGGGATGATGTAATTGGGTTGCTACAGTTAAGTCAAGAGTTTGACTAAATTTAGCTCCATAAAGCCACCAAAACAAATTTGACTAGATTAGGGGTTGAACCCTGGCATCATTTTCCCACATTTCAAAGAGAACTTGTACTGCTTTCGAAGCCTTATCCAGATTCAATGACAGATTGAAAACATAAACTGTTGAACGATACTAGGTCTCAATTATTCACGGCTAGTTTCACCCTAATTCTTACCTCAATGTGCTCATCTCTTACCCTCCACAGACTTGTTGCTGACTCCAGCTATTGCCACAGGAGATGAATTCTAAAGCACAGGCGTCACTGGCGGTCCAACTTTATTTTTGCTTTGTTTTCATCTCCTTTCATATCCCTTTCTTACTTCTCAGCTCTGCCTTTTTCTCTTTCATCGTCCTTCTGTCGCTCTGTTTGCCTCTCTCTCCCCCTTGCTTGCCTTAGCTCCATCCCGACCCCGCCCTCTGTCATCGTAGGGCCCATAAAATGAACAGCCAGCCAGTCAGTCAGTCAGTCTATGGGGTAATAAACTCTTTGACAGAACATCTGTCCTCACTGACCCAATGCCATGCAGGCCACACTTTGACTAATGTTTAACTTAAACTCCCATATATACACTATTACAAACAAATCATCACACCACGACTGGCCCTGGGGTGGAATCAGTGTTCTGGCCCTATGCCCACACACACACACACACACACACACACACACACACATGCTACCCCCTTCTTGCACTGACACCTAGTATTTATTGTATTTGTCAATGCAAAGGTCTGCTTATCTTGTTAAAATGAACAACAGTCAGGACCTGAGCAGACGGGTCACGGCCAACACACACACACACACACACACACACACACACACACACATATCAAATATAAGGTCTACGAGGCGACAGAGGGGTTGTGTGTTCACAGCATAGATTTATGTGAATGTGGCCATAAAGAGATACAGCATGCAGCTCCAAAGGATTTCCCCTAGAACTCGCCAAAAAATGTGTGCACGCATGTGTGTGTGTGTGTGTGCATCCAAATATGTGCATATGTGTGTGTTCCAATGAGTCAGTGTGTGTGTGCTCTTTTCTCTAAATGAGAACCAGCTCTGGAGAGCTCTGTAGCTCTGTGGGGTTGGCTGAGCCGAAGAGGTTCAACCACACAGCGAACAAAACACCGTCCACACACTGGTGTCTGTGTGTGTGCTCATTACTCTTTCATAGATGAGTTACACTTTGTGGCGTCTACCAGACCTCTGCGTGGAGATATGCCTTTCTTCACATGTCAGTATCTCCATGGTGTTCATGTAGCCTGCGTCGCTGCTGTGAAAACCTTCTGTCATAACTTCACTGTCTGATTTCCATGTTTTTACTACTTGAGGCAAGTGTTGACATCCTGGCGTCCACAAAACCTATACTCAAACCTCATGCTGTGATCTGAACTCTACATGGGAATCACAAGGAAAACAAGACTCCTTATCTTAATGCATTTCTTGAAGATGGAAGGTTTTCATCTCAAAGCAGCAGTGTTCAGCAGTGTAGAGAGCCTTTCTAAATAATGGACCAAATACTCCCTCCTCTTCCCTCCTCTTCCTCATCCCCTGTGTCACCGGGCCTGGCGGCTGTTGGGTTGCTTCAGACGATATGATACAAGGAGAAGGGAATGCAACTCTCTGTATGGCCCTGAGGTCTGCTGGGCTGAGGCAGTGGATTGACTAAAGTACTGACAGTCCTGTACAGCTCAAAGAGCAAGGGGAGAGCAAGGCACTGACACTGCCAAGGTTGGGGGGGGTCCTACCTGTTTTTCTTAGGAGTAGCAAGACCAAAGCAATGGCCAGAGACTAGTACCTCAAACACATTTACCACCTGCCTGTTGTAAATGTCACTCAGGCAACTCCAACATTAACTCCACAGCATAACCCCTATAAAACAGGGCCATCATGGTCTTACCAACCTGGAACTTGGAAAGATCTGCAGTCCTTATTTGCATATTTCAGTATGGCAATCAAATTTCAATCTGTTCTGTCACAATGTCCAGGTAACTGATTACAGTTTCTACTACCTGATGTTTAATGATAGTACTCAGAGGGATAGGGGTTTGATGCCTTCCCTGTATAGCTCAATAGGTACAGCAAGGCACTAATACTGCTAGGGGTAGCGGTCCATCAAACTGTCCACCAAATGGCAGATGCTATGTCTTTTAAATGTAGTAAGAGGTAGCTGTCCTTGACCAGAGGATTTCCATTTTATGAGACTTCATACCTTTAGTCTGCTACATTTATCTGACAGCCACAGTTACAAGTTGGCCTTTCAACAGAGGCCTAATCTGTCAGAGCTAGATCCCCTTTCCCACTGAACATTTTGGATCAAGATCAGTTTAGTCTATTGGCTTAGGTTGAAGCTGTCAACACCAACATGGAAATATGCTTAGCATATGTGAATAGGCTTACAACAAAGACTGACTGATAAACTGTGCTTGGTATGAAAACATACTTACCACGACATTATTACATTATTACTAAAAGGAAAGGTCTCTGTCTTGACATATGAGCAGAAAATGACTACATTGAATCATTATGTACTAGCCCAAGGGTATTCAGTAAGTCACGAGGACCCAAGTCAAGCTAAGTGACTCACAAAGTTCTGGTCAGGACAACAACAAAGTCATTTGTAAGTCCTTCACAAGGTAACTGGATTTATGCATTTTAAAAAAGTCGATCTAAACTCCTTGAAAAGACCTCAGAAATCCACTGAATTCATCCCCGAATCAAGTCACAAATACATAAAAGAGCAGTTACAAAGATTTATCTGCCATTACCAGAGATATAACACTGCTGTGTCGAGCTGGAAAACCTCCACAAAGAGTAGGGATAAGTATTTCTCTTTATGTAGAGAACAAAGCATCCGGCAGAAGAGGTCCCGTTATTTCAAAAATGGCTGACGATACAATTCTCCGACTCTAATGCGAGCCTAATCATTTCAGCTTTGGCTCCAAACTTTTACATCAAACCCATTCCCTTTCCAAGTCGAAGAGTTCTTGAAACCGGGCCAGCGGGAGATTTCCAAACATCAAAGCCAAGCCAGAGAAAAAGGATTTTTTCCGACTAAAAGAGTTGAGCTTCTCGCAGGAAGAAAAATAGACTTGTAAACAGAGTCTGGCATGTGAAACGCATAATCAAACAGAATTACCAAAATTACGCTATCAAAGGAAAAGATCGGAGATGTTGTCTGAAGTGAAAAGGATCTCAATCATAACTCTCTCCTGTACTCTATGATTACCCCCCTCCACACACACACACACACACACACACACACACACACATACCTGAACTATTTTCCCAGTTGTGCAACGGTGCAGCTGATGCTGATAATTGAGACCAGTCTCGTCATGAATCAAATGCCTTATCCATTGCTGCCTCTTCAAGCCATATTTCATGTTTTTTTTTTACCCATATATTACAAGTCAAAAGTAGGGACACACACATTTTTCTTTATTTCTACTATTTTCCACATTTTAGAATAATAGTAAAGACATCAAAACTATGAAATAACACAAATGGAATTATGCAGTGACCAAAAAGTGTTAAACAAATCAAAACTATCTTATATTTTAGATTCTTTAAAAGTAGCTGCCCTTTGCCTTGATGGAAAGGCAAAGGCTTTGGAAAGAAATTCATACATAGGATCAACTTCACTATTTATATTTGTCTAAGAAACTAATGTCAAGAATTTAAGCAGAAGCCTTTAGATCAAAATGGATTTAAGATAATGAAAAACAGTACAACTTTTGTCTGGTAGTGCACTTTTTATTACACATGGCTCCATAGAAATAATGAGCAGTCAATTTACAACATCTGCTGTCACCCCCACAAAAAAAATCCTTTCAATATTGAAATTTGCAAATGCAAACAAGCTAAATGACTTTGACCTTAGATGACACAGGCTTGTCACCATTACCAGTCATCTTAAAAGGCTCATTTTCCATCGTCTCGAACTCCGTCTGTTATCATTTATTTTGAGTTTCAATGAAACATATAACATGATACAAGTCTTGTCATGTACATATCTTTCTGTTTTTTGTCACAAAACTGCATGACATAAAAAAGGTGACTTGATTCAGGACAGACCAGTAATTACGCCACACAGTTGTGAATAATAAAAAGATAGCTAACAAGCTAACGTTGGCACCCAGTACATTTCTACAGGTACCAGTTCTGAAAAAGCCTAAGAGTTGTTGTACATCTTTCTGGACTGCAAATATGCACTATACACAGAAATATTATACACAGAAAAAGAATAAAATATATGCTAACGTGACAATATGCAACCAGCTTTCGTTAGCCGCAGTTAGCCAGCTAGCATTTTAGCCTTTGAAGACAGGTGGATTTTAATAGTCGTGCATTTGCTTCTCAGAAATATGTCACAGATGACAAGACAAAGATGTTGAAAAGTTCTGAGTAGGAAGAGACAGAAAAGGTTTATATTCTGTCTCCCACTATGCCATTACTTCAGATCAGATTCAGATTCTAAATCTCTGTATATGTATACATATTTGACATTTAGCAAATCTTATCCATCCTGAATCTGATTTATTTGCTATTATTTTATACTATGTAACACTGCAAGGTATAAGAGGAAATGTAAGACAAGTGAGCAAATGTGAAAAAATCTTTTTAATACCTTACTTGCTGTTTATCATTTAACTGCTTGGTTCTTTTTGCCGTTTTGCTTACTCAAGCGCTTTTGACAACTGCTTGTTATATGTGTTGTGTAATCAAGAAATGGCCATGCCTCCATTTCCCCCCTGTATATATAGTCATATTTTACGAATAAAAACACAGACACTGATTTGGTTCTAATGCTTTTAGTCCAAAGTTAAAATTACACAGCATTACTTTTTATTTCCTTTGTACATTAGTTTATTAGATTGCTATGGAGGCAGACATCAGCTGTAGCGTGCGCTCTATTGGCATCTTTACTTGGCTTGTGAGGGCGGTTCAAAGTCTGGCCTTTCTATTGTGTGTGCACAGACTCTTTTGAGTGTACCAATGCTCTTTTCCTATGCTCCTACACTATCATTGCAGTGAAGCAGAACAAGCAACATGGATCTCACTGCAAAGCCACATACAACTTCACCGATCACCACGTTATTTTATATATTGTGACCTATTTATTTGCTATTTCATGCGCTCAGTTTGTCACTCGCTCTCCTCGAGGGGAAAAAGACTATTAAATCGTTAATCACAGTTACTTGAGAAATGGAGAGAAAATGTAATTATCTCCACAGCCCTAATGCACGTCGCTCTGCATAAGAGTGGCAGCTAAATTGCCTTACCTGTGGTGTGTTAGTCACTGGTGCCAAACTCGTACCTGCTGGTGTGCCGTCTCCTCGTCTACAACCAATTCAGAAAATGTCTCCTACTCCTCCTGGATAATTAGGCCTAGGTCTCCACTGAGCATGGCTGCTCGCTTCTCCTGCATAAAAGGAACCCCTGCCAGCATGGTAACCAAGGAATAATGGTTAGCATGCCGACTCTCTGACAGAAAGGCTGGGTTTGTTAAGCCAACACTGCCAAGGTCTAAGACCAAGCTGTCAATCACGTGAGATGCTATTTACCCGTACCAGGTCTCCCATAGCAAAGCAACTGTCTGCAGGGTGACTACAGGTGTCTGCAAGGCAAATTCAAGACGTTTTAAAGACCTCTTTACTGCCAATTTAAATTAAATTTAAGACCACTTTTATCCCCAAAATGAGCCTGGAGAGTAATAAAGCAGAAGCAGCATCAGAGTATATCAGCACAACAAGGGAGATTTCTCACAAGGAAAGAAACCTTAAGACTTTTCAGCCTGTCTGTCTTTACACCTGACGATAGACAGCGGGTGTCTATCGTCTCCAAAAAACATAAAGCGGGAGAGCTGCGTCTCCCATGGGTCCTCACACACACACAAAAAAAGTTAAAAAAAATGAGAAGTCCATCTCCCATGGGGCCCCAGGTGTGGAGTTACTGCAGAAAGAGGCTCTACTGTAGCAAATTACACAGTACATTCCTGAAGCATGACTCTCTCTTTCTCTCTCTCGCTCTCTCTTTCTCTCTCTCACACACATCCTGTGGTTCCACACAGACATGCCTATGAAAGCATACGCCCTATGTGCCATTAGAAATACATACACACACATACACAAACATATATAGTCCACAGACCACATGACTAGCCAGTTAAAATTGCTGTGTGCGTGTGTGTGTGTGGTTAGGGGGGACTGAACAGAGGTAGGCTATATGTGAAACTTTCCCTCCAAGTTTCACACACACTCATCTTGCTACTGCTCCAAATACACACAACCACACACACACAATTAAGACCTAAACAATTGTGGGCGTGTGAGAATGCGAAAGTGTGTCAGCTTGTGCATCAAGGAAAGAGACAAAATCCTGTGTGAGTGTGACTATGTGTGTCCATATGCGAGAGAAAGAGATAGAAAGAGACAGAGAAGGGGGAGAGCAAGCAAAAGCAACAGAGTGTGTGTGTGTGTGTTCTCCTCATCTTTGGGTAGTATCAGTATCCAGCAGAGTGTCCAGCTCAGCACAGCCCGGTGGTGCAGTATCACATAGCCATCATTTATTCAACAGGACAGAGAGAAAGAGAGAAAGCGGAGAGAGAGAAGTAGATGGATGGAGGTGATGTTAGGGGATGCTGGGGAAGAGGGATGGAGGGGGACGATGATAGATGGAGGCAGAAAGAGAGGGGGACAGTTTCTCTATGTGATCTTCACAGTTTGGTGAGCGAGGCCTCCGGACTGGATGCTATCAATAGCAATGTTTCCATCCAACTGTCAAGAAAATTTGAAGCAAACTCCTGGAAATGCCGCAAAAAATGAAATGTGAAACACACATTTCAAACAACATGGAAAGAGTCTTTCATGAATTGATTAGTATTGGCCAAGATGTTATTGTTCTTTAGTGTGAGCTAATGCTGGCCATACTTCATGCATGAAGATGAAAACAAAGAAATGCACCTGGTGATACTGTAATACACCAACTAGCTAATGGCCACACAACCATGATGGAAGCTAATACATGGCAGAAACAACGGGGTTGACATTTCTGGGACGTCATGGTGGACAGACATTTTACAAACCGTTCATCCAAAGCCACTTTAGAACCATTTTGTAATGACAGCGAACCATTTATCAGGCCAATCATGCCAAGCTTACAGTGTCAGTGTTAGTTTCCATCTCTATTTATCTTGGAATTTCTTTATCAACAAAAAACCTTTCTGCCTCAAGCACGTGTAAAAACGGTTTTGCAATATTAAGGAATTTTTACCAAAATTTCCATTCAGGTTTTTTTTTTTGATTCAGCTTAATTCACATAAAATGCCCAGATCAAAACCCAGCTAATGAGCTACAATGTTCACATTGCTCCTGTCCTGGTTCTTCTCCCCCTAGAAATAAAGTATGCATAGCCGATATGACCATTCTGCAACACTCATTTTCAATTCAATGTTAATGCTAATTCAATCTGTTTATACAGCTTGGGACAACACACATTTTTATGTTACTTTTCAACCCAGCAGCTGTTGTCAGCTGAAACCTAGAATCTCCAAAAGTAAGGGACTAAGGCTTAGTGTTAGACTGCATGCATTTCTGAAATCATACAATAGATACCGAAAGAGTGGCATAATACAATTTTCCAAACACACAGACGACTGCGTCATCCTTCAAATCAAGTAACAACATGTAAAGCTTCAAAACAGTTTAGACAAATGTGTGTTGTCCCAAACTGGACACCAGGATGTGCTGAAAATGATCTATCCTTTATCAGGGTGAACATTCCTGATAGCAAGGTATATGTGATGAATTCCTACCACAATCATTCCAAAAAAAGTCCTGCATTTACAGCAACCAAGGTCAAATATACCTCATCAATATCTCCATGCAATACAACACCCGTGTGACAGAGGCTTATAGATGACATGGCATTAATATTTCACAACCTGCCAATATCCTTTTCTAAGTTCTGTCGGTAAGTATTGCCTATCTAAGTATCTACCAATCTATGCAAGTATTCATCTTCATTATGTAACCTTGGGTAGCGCCTTGAAGATGCCTCAGCTGTTGAGACAGCAGAGCTAAAAAGAGGAGCATCTCTGCAGGGCACGGCAGCTTCAAAGCTTCTCCCGCTCGCAAACGCTTCTATAGATGGAGAGAGGTTTGCATAATGTGTTCAATTAGGTAAATAGATGGGAGGACGCAGCTCTTTTTTTTTTCCTTCTCCAGAGACTCGGCACATGAACTGCTGAGGTGAAGGAAATGATGAAACGCCAAGACAGAGGTGGAGGCAAAGCAGGGCATGGAAACAGATGAAAGATGGAGGAAAGATGGAGGCTACGCCATCGCGAGTGTCCTTCAGTTCTTCGACATCGATGGCAAAAGAAGACCTTTGTGGCCTTTCTCTCTGGTGCATCTTGACATGAGTGTAAGATGAACTCACCCCTTCAAATTGGGTCACTGTAGCAGCAAAGAATAGAATATTGATAAAAATGCAATGAATAAAACATTTAATATTAAGATTCAATTCATGCTTAGAGTATATACACCGAATGTTAGCTGGATTTTAGAATCTGGGATACAGGATTGTGTTGTTTTCCCTTACACTTGTTCTTAAAGTAATAACCTGCAATATTTTCATAGAAATAAATGTCTATTTTGCGCGATTCAACCTATATCCAGTTCATGAAAGCTTTTCCATTTGCTGTTCTAAACACCTGGTGTCTGGTAGCTCTTTCCTGGTAAAAATCATCTGCCGCACAGGAAGTGATGCGTTTTACGTTTCCGGTTTGTTTAGAATAAGTAGGAGAAGAACTGGGAAGTTAGCATGAGCAGTGATGAGCCACCACAGACAAAGAAAAGAGCGCCAACTACAGAAACTCAAACTTCATTAACAGAAAATCCAAGGAAAAAGGAAAAACTGAACACACTGTTTGATTGAGAAGCAACCAAAAATGGAGAGAAATCTTAAAGTATTTTTAGAGTATTTTGCAGATAATCCCTATAACTGCTTGTGACGAGATAGTTACCTTTTTGTCTTTTGCACATTTTAGGTTGCTCTGGATAAGAGCATCAGCCAAAGTTTGCCCCGACTGTAGCTGTAACTGTCAGGTAGAGGAGGACTGGAGCTCTGAACTAATGCTGTCTGGAGAACAGATAGCCGATGGTGAACAATCGACAACCTCGGATCACTTGGGGGGTTTTGTCTCGATCTAATCCTTTCCCACAAGGAGCCAGAGTTCAAAGCCTGGTCTGGCCAAACGCTCAGTCCTCAGCCTGGGGAGGGGGGGGGATCGGGAGGGTTAACAGGCCCTAATGGGGATCAAAAGAGTTTTTAACTGCAAGGAAATCAGCCAAACGAGCTCACATTGAAGAACGCAGACACACAGGAGCTTATGCAGTGGCTTAAAGAACTTGAACAAGAGGGTTTATGGGTGTGTGTATGCACTAATCCCTCCTCACACACACACACACACACACACACACACACACACACACACTGTGCACTCCTATAACCTTCTAGGCCTATAACTGTGTGGTGGGAGCAGAGATCGGAAAACAGGGTCACTTCACATCCAGTCAGTCGGGAAGCAGTAAGTTACATCCAGGCCTATTTCCGTATGCTTTACCAATCTGAAAAGCTGCTCTATGTAATTTTGGTGAGGAAAGCATTACTTACATAAGGCATATTAATCATCAGCAAATACTTGGCGCTCATTTCGAAAACACCCTTTTGAAGCAAAGCAAACCAAAAGCAAACCAAAAAGTTGCTTCTTTATATTCTGAGTGTGATGTGACGTTCTGTCCCAGGGTATCCAGTTATTCGTATTAGAAAACATTATTTATCCAGTATTAAAGCTTTATCCTAATTTTGTTTTTCATATTTCAGTGGTTTCCTTCCTAGAACTCAACAGCTTAGCTTTGAGTCACACTTGGAAAGCAGCAAAGGAGCAGAGTATATGCTTGGTTTAAAGCCGACAAACAAGACTGAGTCTCTTATTTCTGCCTCCTGGGACGGGGTGTAAACTCATAAACACTGTGGCCATGCTGAGTGTGCAGATGAGCGTGTAAAGGCTCTCTGAAGAGCCATTAATTACACACCGCTTTAAGGTCAATTAATTGTTTAGGCAGGTGAGGGAGAAAGGGCAGGACAGAGTCTTTCATCAAGGGAAACGCAGGCTCCCTCTCCACCTGGCATTAACATGCACATCATATCCAAACTGTGTGTAAATATGATTTAAGCAGGATTACATTTACACCTGGCATTAAGATGCATCGCTAGGATACACAGTGAAAGCTGATTTCTCTTTCCCTTGCCAACATGCAGATTGCCGTGCTTGTCACGTCCTAATATTTACGACCTTTCAAACTGACAGTAAACACCTCATCTCACCTGTTCCTCATCCACCAGTATCCTGACAATCCATTTTTGACAAGTATGTTACTATCAGTGCTGCCTGACTCCTGTTTGATTTGCGTGATCATCACAGTTGGAGCCACACACTTAAGTATATTTATGTATATGTAGTTGTATGTGGATTTGAGACATATTGTATTTACACTTTGTTGTTAATGTGGCCATATGTCTCTCTGACCACCTCTGGAGGCGGCCTGGATGTTCAGATCATCAACGCATCTTGGATTTAAACCTGGATTTGATGCGTTTTTGCTTATACCATTACAACCTGATCACCCAGAATGCATGTTAATGCCAGGTGGAAAGGGTGTCATATAGGTGATGAGAAAGAAAAATGGGCATAGAAAGGCCGCTACATTTCCCCGGAAGACAATCCTTAATCCTTGTCAAAGTGGCCGGGACTCAGTGTGCATTATGCAACACATCCCGGCTTTAAGCTACAGTTACACATGTTGTTTCAATTTGATTTTTATCATCTCTTCACACCAGGATGCATTAACTGGCAGGTCTAGTCGCTCCCAAGTCACATTTTACTTGCGTTAGAATCCAGCGAGCCAGACCGCATCCCTACGCGGTCCAAATCGCTGTGGGATTGGAGTTTTACCAAATCCTGAAGCAATCCAGTCCCGATGTATATGAGCAATGCACAGACAAGGAGAGGTAAAGAAATACAGCCACAGGAGATGCAGAAAAGACATTTTTAAGCCAAGTGTGGTCTTGTAACATCAGATCTTTATGATTGGACCCCAAACTTTGCTGTCACCCCTTGTCTTTTTCTTACTAGGTTCCTTGAAATTATGGCACATATTCTACTGCTGGCTCTTGTTTAATTGCATTGGACAAGAGCGTCAGCCAAGTCTAAAAAGGAAATGTAAAGTATAATCCTTCTCCACAGTGAGGACTCATATAGAACCATTAGATAGAGACAGTGGGTTTGCCTGACAATGCTCCTTCCTTTGCAGAGGCGATGTCTGAACTCTAGCTTGAGAAAACATTTCACGGTTCAGGGAGCTCTAAGGAAACAACTCCAGTTCATGGTAGACTGGTTACTGATATAAAGATGCAGATATTTTAAAGCCTTATCTTTTGGGAGCAGTAATTGATCAGGAATCCCAATATAACCGTTGTTTGTGTAATTTGAGGCAGATATACCATGTCCAAGGGAGCACGCTGGGTTGGTGTTGTCTGGGTAACAGAAGAGGCAATTGAGCGTTAAAGCCTAGTAAATCTGTCTGCTAGCACGCTGAGGGGGACGCACACACACACACACACACACACACACACATAGCGGCTGGAAGAGGGATTTGGGCGGTGCACCTAGACAAGGCAAGTACCACAACAGACTCCGGAGATCCGAATTTCCTCAAGCTTATAACATCCTTGGTATCCTGAGGCACAATCCATACAGAGGCAGCACCACAGGTTGGAGTCTGCCTCTTGACCTCTTTGACTTGTCATTCCTTTTTCTCTCTCACCTTTGTCTACTATCTAACACAGAAGAAATGCCACAGATTTAATATTAAGGATCCAATGCAATGAGAATTGGATTTCCCAACCTCATGGTATTGTTTAACAAAGGGCATGTAAATGTAAGGTTACCCAAGACTGTCAGTGTTATGGGAATTTGACACCCCTTCAGAAACTATCCCTCTGGTTGTAAATTATGTCACTATACATAATAGAACTTACTTAAGCACCAATTCTACCAGAACAACAGATGTTTCTGCTTCGGACACAACACAAAAATAGGTGGTGCCAAGCATGTCGGCAGGGCCACACCCCCTCAATATACTGAATAGCTTGAGCATATAGAATGAAGCACTAAAGCACTTATAACAAATTAGATGAACCATCAAATATTGAACAAATTACATTCTGTATGTTAGAAATCCATAGCAAGCTTTTCCTCACTGTACTGGATCTTTAACAATCATAACCTATAGCCTCTTATGTTTCCAGCATCCACACTGGCATAGAGAATAAGTAACCCTTCCACTCATTCCTGACTTAAAGCGAGATACAACGCGTGATCCGTGCTCATTTCATTTCAGACAGCATATCAGAAGATGAATGGCTTTTTTACTTCTGTATGTGTGCAGGTTGCATGTATAACTGACCAATTAGATCACTGATCCTTTCAGTAGTCAAACACTGGCAAACATTCATGTCTGCACAGTCCAACACGGTTCATATTTTCCAGGAGGTGGACATAGCTGAGACAGGCTATGTTTACATGCAAACAGCATTCTGGGTACTGGCTCATATTCTCTTCTTCAGGATTCTTCAGGATTGTTTATATGTACCTTTAATAACCTGTGCTCCAATATCTCTGTATCCATGTTCTCACCAATAAACTGTTTCTGCTACAACTACACTGGAAGATGAAAGACGCTGGATCTGGACCTCTTCTAATGATTCACCGCTACCAGACTTGCACCATAGTCAGCGGAAACCCAGCATGTTGTATTTTTTCCACAACTTCCATAAATAAATCATGATTCCACTGCCATCTGCAATCCAAACAACAGAGAATATTAACATATTTCATGATAGAGAGACTATTCAGCTTCACGCCAGGAAGGTGAATAACTTTATCCCTGATACAATGCAAAACTGAGCTTGCAGAGACTTGCGAAAACCAACGGTAAACAGGATAAAATGTTTACAGTGTCAGTATCCCGCATAATAGAGGAATATCCCAGGTACCTTATCCAGGTTTCTCATAACCAGAATAAGAGTTTATGCAGGTTACTGTAAACAAGATATAGATTTTACATGTACCTAGGGTTGCAAAGGGGTGGAAAATTTCCGGTAAATTTCCAGAAAGTTTCCGGTAAATTTCCATGGGAAGTTAAGCCAGGGAATTTTGGAAATATTCCAAATTGGAAACTTTCCATGGGAATTATGGGAATTTATGGGAATTTATGGGAATTAATGGGAATTAATGGGAATTTATGGGAATTAACTGGGAATTGAGGGTAATTTAATGGAAAGGTATCATATCCAAGCATAAATATTTGTTTTGTTATAAGCAGACATCCATCCAAAATAATACAATTAAAACAGATTTATTTGTAAGTAGAACTTTATCAAGTGTTAAATATTTTATTGAACAATCAATTCTTTCATTGAAGAACAAAAACATGAATGTTGAGTTGCATGTAGGGGGCGTGGTCTCAATAGCCCTGCAGTAAGCAGTGTGCTATGTGCATGTGATTGAGGAATAGCATAGATATTCAACTGTACTTGCATGATATCTGGTTGTTTTAGTCAGGATTATGCTAAAATATATTTTCCCCAACTATATTTAAGTTCCCTATTAAGAGCATACCTTCAATTTAGTAAATTCCTGGTTTATTCCCGTTTATTCCCATAAATTCCTGTTAATTCCCATATATTCCCGTTAATTCCCATGGAAAGTTTCCAACTTTGAAAATTCCCGGAATTTTGCAACCCTACATGTACCACATCATAAAGTCAATACTTAAGTATCCTGAATATTATATTAGCATGCATGTAAACATAGCAACAGAACTCCATATGCTGCCCTGTAAAGTCAGACCAGTGTAGACATGCAATTCACACCAGCATGAATTGACTATAAGACGGATGCCTGACGCCTGCCTCAGACAAACTTCCTCATGCCCGTCTCATTACACACACACACATACACACACCCACACACACGTGTACTGTACATAGGCATACATATGCACACACATCAAGGAACTATGGAGATTGTAAAAGGAAGCATACCAGTTTTACGGGCTCATTTCTATCGGTAGGATTAGCTCTGCTGGCGCCAATTATTATTAACTGGTCAAGGCCAACGGCAAAGCCTGGCTACTGAGAGGGAGTGGATTTCAATAAACGATCCAGAAATAGTTCAATCTAAAAATGTCTGACTACAGTGGATTTAGGCCTGTAACTTTACGGTCTTGGTTTCACAAGGCTAAGCTACCTCAATTTACTGCCCATCAATCTGTATGTCTGATTTCATATTTATTGTAGAATTGATCAATACTACACTGGTTGTCTATGAGAAGACCTTAACCTGAACTGATTCTAATGGAGATATTTTGATTAGATTCCACACAAGTATGAATGAATATGTTTTATTATTATTATCTTGGGTTTCAATGGAGAGTTTTAGTGTCCCATGGTCTAAATGTTGCTTCAGAGGCTTTTCCACCCAAATTCTGTGTGAAACACTGAATACTTGTATCCAAAACATAACAGTATCTGCCTTCAAAACCCCATATCAGTCGAACCCCAGGTACAAGCCTAAAGAACCCTTTTGAGGTACTATATAGAACCTGTTTTGTTAAGAGTGTTCTAAAACTAGGACCCAAAAAGGGATGGTTGTGACACCCATCCATCAGCGAGAGGAATTACAGGGGAAACACTGGACTGGAGCGAGATCAGTGATCCAGGAGAGACCTCTGCTCCCCTGACTCCGCCCACCGCAGCCATCTGCTGCTCCCATTGGCTACATCTGGAAGACAGATCACCCAGAGGCCATCAGAAGCAGCCAATGACGTCATTCAGTGGTTCCACCCGGACAGGAAGGCTGTGTGTGTGTGTGTGTGGTTACAGGGTGAGTTATGGCTGCTTCCCAGTATGGACAGCACAGATACAAGTATTTCCCAGCTTGGGAAGAGGATGCGTGTGTGTGTGTGTGTGTGTGCGTGTGCGTGTGTGTGTCAACAAGTCAACAATCACTTAGGTGATGTCAGCCAATTCAGAAAGACACACACACAAAAAATACATATACACAAAGACACGCACTTATAAAGAGAAATACACACACACACACACACAGGTTAAAGTGACTGAAATCCCCATAGTGCAGTTTCAGTGACAGAGCAGCAGACCAAAGGCATTCCTCTGCTTGCTCTAATGCAAACTCTGCTGCCAGCCATAATTACCAAGTCCTAAACAAACACAGCTAAACTTAGACACACACATTCTCTCACTCAGACGGAAACACACTCCCTCCAAGAATAAAGCACAGGCCACAGTCACTCTGCTCTCTCTTTCCTGCTTCTATAAGGAATTGGACTGTAGCCCTATTGGCCAGGGACTAGTATACGTGGGGACCTCATGGAATTAATTAAGTCAAATATCAACCAAATTCAACATATTACCATATCTGCAATAAAAAAGCATGATTACATCTGATATTCAAAATAACACTATATTTTAAATTCCTAAATCACACCTATCGGGTGGGTATGGCATCATAAAAACACAGGCTGACACTTGTTGATATCTGGTAGTTTTCACTCTCTCTCGCTGTGTGAGGGAAAGAAAGAGAGAGAGAGAGAGAGAGAGAGAGAGAGAGAGAGAGAGAGAGAGAGAGAGAGAGAGAGAGAGAGTTCAAAATGCGGTTATGCATTTTGTGTCTTGGTCCAACTACTGTATCTAAGGTTATTATCACTAAAAAGGTGGACAGTTCTGACTAAATATTTCACCTCTGTACTGTCTGGCTCAAGCTGAGTGACCACAACATGAGGCAGACTGGGTCACTGACAATGCACTCACGACACTTGAGGTATGCAAGGTTACATGAAAGGAGACCACAAGGCTCAGCATGGCACACACACACACACACACACTCACACACACACACAAGGGAAAGTCGTTCAGTTTTCATTATGAAAATGTGAAAGGTTTTTTTGTGTTCTCCCATCTGTTAGCTACACTAGGCGTTATGGAAAACTCAAGCATTTTTCAAGTAGCACATATTAAGAGTGTAGAATGGAAATATGTCCACATCAGCCCTAATGAGACACTAGATGGTGTTGAGATTTGACCTGAAAGCATGTGTATATTTCCCGTTGCAGCTGAATTACAGACATGTCAGATTCGCATTGGATAAATATCACAGATGATCTCTGCAATTATAACAAATCACTGGACATCCCCATGTAATATTAGTCCTGTGCAAATAGGGCTTTTGTGTATACATGCTTTTCACAATACACAGATTTCAAGATAAATCACAGAACAGTTCAAGCAAGTAGCAACATCCTCTTTGTGACAGGAAGCAACAGGGTTGATGAGGCTACCAATCGTCTTCACCATGGTCTCATTTGTTTACAGTAATTATACCAAGATATCACAATCAATTTGAGGATGATATATTGATGATTTTTAAAAATGCTACACATAGCACCATTACTTCAATTAGTCATGCAGCCCAACAAGACAGAGACCAAAACAGTCCGGGACTAGACTAGTACAAGTCAACAAGTCAACAGACACCACTGCTTCACTGTTCAAGCTCTATGCTCTCAGTTAACAGCATTGTAAGTGCTGGTATCAATGCACCACTGCCCTAAGACATGTTGTCTGCTACCTTTCTAGCTCCATTATCATGCATCCTGGATGATCAGATTGTAACTGAAAGGCAAAAATGCATCAAATCCAGGTGTAAATACACCCAAGACGCATGGACGATCCAATCTCCCAAACCTCCTCTGGAGGTAGTCAGAAACACATTTGCCATATGCCATGTGTCTCCAATCCACATCGAGCAACTACATAAATGTAACTGAAGTTATGTGACATAACTTCCTGATTCCCTCAGTCTCACTTTGAGCTCGTGTTGCTCCTGTCAGTGTGAATGAGTGGAGGGCAGGGAAAAAGCTCAGACAGCGAGATCAGAGGTGAGATCATTTGAGATGCAGTCTTCCACAATCGTCTGGATGGATGGATCACACAGTAAAACGTTTAGAGACTCCATGCTGACGGCAACTTGACTTCCAAGACCTTTGGGAGGTCTGACAGTCACTGAACTGGAGAGAAAAACAGGGAGAGAGAGAGAGAGAGAGAGAGAGAGAGAGAGAGAGAGAGAGAATGAGACTGAGAGGAATGACAGAGAGTGGAACTGGGGCTCAGTAAAAAACAAGGGAGAGGAGAGGATGGAGAAAGCGAGAGAAAGCGAGATTGAGAGGAATGAGGGGTAGGAAAGCTAAAGAAAACAGAGAGACAGACAGAGAGAGAGAGAGAGAGAGAGAGAGAGAGAGAGAGAGAGAGAGAGAGTGAGAGAGAGAGTGAGGGAGGAGGGAGATGTTGAGAAGAAAGTAAACAGTGTGAGGGGTTGAGGGCTGGGTTTTGCTGGGTTTTGCTGGGTTTCGCTGGGGAATGGAATGTGTTTAACCAGCCAGAGTGACTGGAGGTACACTGTCAGTTTGGCACACAGGCTATCAGCTACATACCAACTCCTCCTGGCTGCACCAAAACAAATAAGAGGGCATTTCTCTACCAGTGCTATGGTCTTCAGGAGTCAAATTCTGCTCTAACAGTTAGGGTGAGATGCTTCACTCCTCTATACCTTAATGCTATCAAACTTAATCACTGTGTGGTCTGCTCTTTTATGAGCTGTAATAAAAAGGAAGTAAAAGTTGTATTACCGTGAAAAATGTAACTGTAAATCTTCACACCTTGGCTGCCATACAGTGATGTATGGTGATATTTATATACCTAAATATGTTTATGAATGCAAGACAACACATACTCACATACACATAGTTGTATTCTCCTTGTTTTAATTGAGGCAGCTGATAAACTAGGGAGCCAGAGCGCTGAGATCACATTCAAACAAACTGGTAATTAATTATTATAAAATGTACCTCTAAATATCCTTAATTATATATTATCAATCATTTATAAATTATCAGTCATCAATAATCACCACAAAAGCACCGTGGAACTGTAGATAATTTCTAATTGTTCAGCAGGAATTTCAGAGCCGTGGAGATGTATGAGCTATGATCGCCAGAGTGTTGGTGTGTAAAGGGCAATGGTGAGAGAGAGAGAGAGAGAGAGAGAGAGAATCAAGACTTGGCTCTCCTGGCTTGGCTGAGTTTCGGTAGGTGGAGCGACAAACAGAGGATGTTGATATTCCACACAGGAAGACAGACAAACAAAAGGTCTGCTGGCCAGACACAGGCTACATACTGGACAGTACACACTAGACCACATACGCATTTCACTCACGGGTATATGCCTGTGTTTCTTCCAGAACTTTGTTCTTGTCAGGGTGGAAAAGCCTCTGAAGCAGCATTTAGACCATCCTGGGACACTAAAGACTCCATTGAAACCAGACAAATGAAAGTGTTTTATGTGGGTTAGCAGCTCCTTAAGGCAAGGTGACCCGCAGCACCTATTTAATGGAGGGTAACTCTAGGATACACACATAAACAAGTTTATATTTGCACAGCAATGGCAGCGTGCTATGCAAAGTGCACTCTAATATTCCCTTAATATTCTGAAGTGTCTGAACTGGTGCATGTAAACAAGATATCCCTTTTACATTAACAGCCAATTATCCCCACTATGAGAAACCTGGGTAAGGTACGTGAGATATTCCAATACTAATACATGTAAACATGTTATTTGTAACAGAAACATACAACACAGGGATATTGGAGCACAGGTTATTAAAGGTACATATAAATTGTCTATCCTGAAGAAGATTATAACCAGGATATGAACCAGTACTCCCAATACTATGTTCATACAAACTCAGCCAATGAGACATATTACACAAACAACACACACAAGCATGTGCCACACACACACACACACACACACACACACACACACACACACAAAGACATCAGACATGGTGCCTGAACAAGCAGCACATAGGCAGATGGGTCTCTTTCTCTTTCTTTCCCCTTCAAAAACTATTTGTTTCCATGACAACCACACAGAAGTCATCCCTCGGTCTGCAGCCCCTGTGTGTGAGTGTGTGTCTGTATGTGTGTGTGTGTGTGTGTGTGTGCACATGCGTGTGTGCGTGCGTTTGTGTGTGTTTATGAGAGAGATGGATGGATATTGTTCTCAACATTCAGGGCCAATAAACCACACTGAATTGAATTAAATGGAGGACAAGCGAGTGAGAGAGAGAGAGAGAGCGACTGAGCAAGAAATGAATAGGGAGCAGCGTGTAGACTGGTGGTGCGGGCGGGCCAACAGAGCAGGCAGCTACTAGGAGGAAAACAGATGGTGTTGTCTGTTGTGAGAAACCTCAGGACACTTTATCTCTGCTGCTGAACAGGTTGCTTTGGCTGCTATTAGGAGAAACTCTGGGATTCCCTCCCATTATCCTCAGCAGGGCCTGTTTGGCCCCCTTTCCATCAGGCGTTAACGCGCATCTCATATCTGCCTAGCCTACATCTGATTTAGCTGGATTACATTCACACCCGGCCATTAAAATGTGTCTCGCACTGAATTCTGATTTCTCTTTCCCTCGCCAAGACGCAGATTGCTGCGGTCATCACTTTCTCGTGCAATATTTACATCCTTAAAAACTGACAGTAAACACCTCGTCTCGCTTGTTCACCATCCACCAGTATCCTGACAATCCATTTTGGACAAGTGTTACTGTCCAAGCTGACTGCCATCTGTTTGGTTTGTGTGCTTTTCCTTGTTCTGTGTGAGAAAGGTTATTTCCATTTCCATATATGGTTTGGAGATGAAATTCATTGCCACTTCATTGTTACTGTGGCCAAATGTGTCTCTGACCACTTCCAGAGATGGTTTGGATAATTGGATTACAATCCGATCACCCAGGATGCAGGTTAAAGCCAGGTGGAAAGGGCATCTTTCTGTCAGTGTCTTCAAATATGCAGACTTGTGCTGTACTCAACAACCAAGTTTCTTAGTCTTTTGGGTCGAGGCAACCAGCGTTTAATATAAATTCAAACTAACAACAGTTTGCACTACAACACAAGTCTTTCTCTAGCTCACCAGGCTAGGGACCGCCCAGAATCATCCCAGGGACCAACACCGGCCCCCCTGAACCTAAGTTTTACCAACACGGCTCTACAGTCTGCGTCCGTGATGACGACAAGTTCTGAGCATGGACTTTGGCTCAGAGGTATACAGACCTACCGCACATAAGAACTGTGCATTCCTGTCTAGTTTTTTTTTTTGCATTTCACCATATAAATCAACAACAAATGCTTGGCTCACTACTGCCGCTGGAGCTCCAGCTAACAAATGAAGCAGTGTACATAATGGTGCAGGTTAATGGCTCCTGAAGTGGGGTCTAGGAACCAGCAGCGGTATATCCTAAATCATATCACAACAAAAATCTTCTGAAATGGGGTTCCTTAAGACAAAATCTTGTCCCCAGAGTCAAGTATCTATTTGGCGGTCCTTCACAAGAAAAAGTTTGGGAAGTCCTGGCGTTGGCTACAACCTATTTTCCCAGGAGAGTTCAGGATTTCTTCTGCCTATTAAACTCAAGGAGGCCGACCTAAGGCTTTTCTGACTGCAGGAGGGTAAATTTTAACGTACTTGAAGGTAAAGCGGACAAAATACATTTCTTCACTTGCAGTTGCTGATCGATTTCTCCGCATTGTGGACGCAGAATTGCTTCCATGCCCTCCACCACACACTTCACATGAAGCTGATCCCAGACCATCGCAGTAAGGAGGTCTCAGCAGGGTAATAATCAATTGAGATGTTTTTTTCACAGTGAGCAGCAATTCCCAATCTGACAGACACCACTGTTAGGATTTTGTCAAAGCTTAGGGGAATGATGCATCTCACTACTGGGTCTATGACTTTTTCAAAAACACACCGATTGGCCCAATTGGGGGCGCTACAATTACAGATCAAACGTTAAAATTGCAATAACCAGTCATTACTCCCATACAACAAGTTTGAATGACATGAAATTTGGTGCACATATCCAGATATCTTTGCTCTACATATTTGCCTCCAGGACCATTAGTGTATGTCGTGTTGGATTTTCCACCAATTTGGATTTCTTGAAAAAACTGTTTTCACCCTGAGGCTTTTTCATTTATTCACTGTTTTGGCCTAAGGGGTAAATGCATCATTCCAGGGGAGGATACTGTTACTGGTGCCTTCTTGTTGTTGTTAGATACCACTTTATACAGAATTGTAAAACTGTCAGTGGGGTGAGTGAAGTGAGATCTATTATCACTGTTGCAGATTCTCTCCTAGTGCAAACTTCTAGTAAATGAAGTAACAGTGACATTCAAGTATTCCTTATTTTCCTGGGGGACCCCCTGGAACCCTCTTAGGAACCCTTGGGGTTCCCCAAACCCCACTTTGGGAACCCCTGCTATAGGCTACCCTCTGGTATTCAACGGTAAGCCATTTTCCCTGGTATGGCAGATAGGTATACAGCCACTAAAACAAGTTCAAGACTTGAAATATCGACGTGATGAAAACAGTCCCATTGTGTCAACTTCAAGGTGGCAGCAACAGCAAAAAAAGTGTATATTCTTTTTTGCTAAATGTAACGTTACCTGATATAGCAAGAGACACCACTGATGAGGGGACAAAGTAACTGCCCGTTTGCAATGTCTATCATTTTGGATTTTTATTTTTATCTATAATGCCAGTGCATAGGGAGGAAAAGAAAAGGACCAGACGTGATTTTCTTGCATGAAATTGTGTCTGTCATTTGACACCACTGTGTTTCAAAGCAAGGGGCTTAGTCAAACTATTAGCCAAGCATTTCCACTATAAAAATAAAAACAACGGAGCACATACCTTGTGAGAAGCTCGGTTGAAGGTTGCTATTATCTCCTCTCGGTATGTGTCTTTTTATCCTGTGGAAGTAGCAGAGCTTTTCCTTTTTTTCCAGCCAAACCTCCGTCCGGCGCTTGTTCTCTTTCTACAGGAATTTTTTTTTCCTCTGGATGGAAAACGTCGTTCTCAAAGGGGACATAAAGGGGGCGAGCCTCGAGCGCTCCGAAAGCCCGTCCGACCAATCAGCTGTCAGTATGAGAACAAGCTGCTGGATCGAGCCAATCAGATGCTGCTCCCTGCACACCGCTGTGCGCTCATTGGTGGGCTAACCAAAGACCTCCCAGTTGAAATTACTACAGCACTAGGAGAAGTGGTAGTGGGTTGTGATCTCTCTCTCTCGCTCTCTCTCTCGCTCTCGCTCTCGCTCTCTCTCTCTCAAAAACAATATATACATTAAAACTATACTGAGGTGATAAATGATTTGGGTTGAAAACATGAACTAAATACACAATCACCAATATCCCCAATAACATAAAACAATTCTAAAATTGAAAACGTTGTTCACTGGAAAAAACATTAAAAAACCAGTAAGGAAATATATGACATTGTAAGGTCTGGAATCAAGCAGCTGGAGAGGATGGTGTGTGTGTGTGTGTGTGTGTGTGTGTGTGTGTGTGTGTGTGTGTGTGTGTGTGTGTGTGTGTGTGTGTGTGTGTGTGTGTGTGTGTTTCTCAGAAGAGAAGATCTCATGCATCTTTCTAAGTCTAAATATCTCCATTAACCAGGAAAAATCCCCTTGACTGACTGGTTGGCTTGATCTGCATTCTACTGCTAAACTAAAATCAACACAAAATAAATCTGATGAAATTCTATTATCAGTAACCAACGTTTGACAAATGCATCATAAAATGCAACACTGACGCCCCCTATTGGCAGTCCAAGCGCAGTGAAAAGAAGAGAGAGTGACCTGATTGTTCTACACTCAGTGGTCTATTTTGTATCATTTATGCATTTCAGTTGTATGACAAATTTCCACCAAATTGGATTAAGCAATTCTAACTTCAATGAAGTGCTATCATTTATGGAATTGACTCTAATAGAGCTGAAATAAATAGAATGAATGAATGAATTTACATCTATGCAATCAGTGCTCATAATGCCAATGTGGTAATTCTATTAGCATCTAAATGATACATTTATATCAAACTGAAATAATTAAACTACTCATTATCTGCTTAGATAGATCCAAAAACTTTTACAGACACCATTTTATTCTATCCGTTTCATTCTAGTTGGTATTAAACCAAATATTGTCTTGAAAATGTGTTTATTTGGATAAAATCATCTTTTTTCTTAAGAGGCTCAGTGTTCATTTTTTGGAGTGTGCTTTACACTGTATGGTGAGTTTGTAGCATCCACAACACTGGCATGTGTGTTTCACCACCATCCCAGTAATGTTACTGTATCATAGATTATATAGATTTCATATTTTGTCCATATATCTCAACAATTGTATGCTACTAGCTAAATGACCCACTTTAGTCTCCAGTCAGTGTATCACCTGTGAATTGTTTCTTCCTCGAAATAGATCAGTGGTTAAACAAGTGGTCTAGAAACAGCACAAACACACAGCAGTGTTTTGGTCCACTGTCTGGGTCAGATGTGGGCTCACACACTATGAGACACTGAGACAGTCAAAGTGTGTGTTGGGCCATTAAAAACCATTGGTATGTTTGAAAAAAAACACACATCTGATGCTTCCAGGGCATTGCTGCTTTTGCTTTTATTCGTTTCCAATATACTTCTCTGGGCTTGAATTCAGGGGAAGTGGTGTGCTGCAGCTTGGTGTTTCATGTGCCTTCAAAACTCCACTAAGCAACTTCACACTTTAGCGGCACTTTAGTGGAAGCGAGAGATAACTGTTTGAATTTTGGAAAGTTTGAAGGACTTCATTACCCAGAAATCCTGTAAGGCGACATCAGTAAACTAAATGTCTTCTTCTTTGTGTCTGGTTGGGGTGGAGATGGTGAGGTGAAGAGGTTCAGCCATCATTGGTGAGTCCAGCTCTCTCTGGATGGAGCCTCACTCACTGTTGTTTAGGAGACACTTTTCTACAGTGTCTCAGTTATATTAGTGGGGATGGGACGCTCTTCTCTGTTGCAGCCCCACTTTGTGATTTAGACTGATGAGACGGGGGAGTGTTCTTATATAAAGCTTCAATTTAGCCTATGGGGCATAGTTATAAGGTACAGGAGGCTGTGGAGATCTGTGCATCATTGCAGCACAGTCATCATCTGCCCATCTTCCCTTATTTGTGTGGCTATAGGATATTTTGAGAGCAGACCACGGCACCTCTACAAAGGAAAGAGCCAGACAAGCCCAAGAAAGAGCTAGTATGATTCATAGATGCCACTGTGAGTCATGCACATTGAAATATACTGTATATACATGCTCCACAGGGCCGGACAATGCTTCCCACCTTTTCCATGATGAGTTGGTGCAACCACGGTGCGCCTTCAGCTTCCCAACAATTCTAGATGTTCCTTTATGCCGACTGTTGTCCGGCTACATAATGTGAATCTTTAACAATGCACATTTCCACATTCTGCCAATGTGAAGAAAAAGAAGACACTTTATTCTTCTGTTTATTTTATTCACCTTTTTTGTTCATATCCTTAGTACCTTTTACTCTTTGTTCACCAGCCAGCACCTCAATCCTTTGCTGCTGCAATGATCCAATTTCCCCTCTGAGATAAATAAAGTTGATTTTATCTGATTTTCTTTTGGCTCAGACTCAAATAAGATGCGTCAGCCGACCGCAACGTGTGCCGCATATCAGTTAGCTGGACAGCCTGATCAGAAAATAGAGCCAACGCCCTTGTAGTCTATTGAAGAAGCTGTTTAGTATCTGCTTGTGGATTGTACAGGGCCTTTGCCAAAAGTCGAACATGGTGCAACTTGAACGCCACTTCAGTTCCGTGCAACTTAGTTGTGTTGGAGTTTGGAATGTTCTGGATGAGTTTGATGACATGACATGTTGACATGATGACATTTCATTTGCAACCTGCAACTAATTGCATGAAAATTGCATTGTGTAAAGCCAGCCTAATGTGCAAAAGCCCCCATTACTTAGCTGCATTTTCCCTTTATTCCATTAAAACAAAACCAGTGTAGAAGGCCAAGACTACATTCATTTCCACCTTTGGCATTCCATGCTCAGCATCCAGAGTGTCAGGGACACTTTGAGAGTTTCCATAATATCAGAAGTCCCAATTGTGTTGGTTTGCCTTGACTGGTCCTCAAAGAGACCATGAAGTCTAACGGGAAAGTGCTGAATATGTGAATGATTTTTGTTCGCATCATGCTTGGGCTGGAGCCAAGAGAAAACTTGGTGCTTCACATGGAAAGATAACACCTGTCATTTTGGTTGAGGCCTTTATTCAATGTGCCTTACAGTTACAAGTTGCATTTCTGACTGTGACGACTTGGTTGACACCGCTTACAGAAGGAAAAAGGAAGAACGAAGAAGATTTTAATTGGATAAATTGTCTCAGATATGAAAAATCATAGCACATCTATTCTGGCAGGTGTCTGTTGTTTTTCTCCCTCCTCTGAGCTTGATTTCTGACATCACCGGAAAAGGAGGAGCTGGCTTTTGGCTCCACAGGACGGAAGTTGTATCAAGCTAGCCAGAATGAGACAAAGGATGAGGAAATAAAGCAGATTTTGCCTTCAAAGTAAAAGCATTAACATTGTCATAGGTATAAAGTATTGGGGTGCACAGTAGGCCTATTGGGTTAGATCGATATATGATGGATATGATGCATTATGATGTTTGTCTGTTATTGTAAAATTGATCAGTACTACAGTGGTTGTCTATGGTAAGTTCTTAACCTGAATTGGTGTGTGGATTTTGATCAGATTCCACAGAAGCTTACATGAATATTATTATTATTGTTATTATTGTAGTTGTTGTTTTTGTTGTTGTTTTTGTTGTCATTAATATCCTGGGTTTCAGTGGAGATTTTGTATTACTGAAAGTACTCTCTGAAGGTATCAGAGGGTGACCCTCGACCTTTATTCTTCTGTTCTATGGTGACCTCTAGGGGTTAGGGTTAGGGTTAGGGTTCTGGTGTAAGCCCAGAGCCCACCTTCTTAATCAGCTGCTGAGTCGGTTGTTTACAGGGTAAATAAAAAAGGGAGGAGCACCTGTGTTGGTTACACTATTGTCAGAAAGCTTATTGTTCAGTCTAACATAGGCTACTGCGGCCTTGATGTGAGCTGTCCATAACCCAGTAGAGCAGTGTAGATTCAAATTAATTTGTGTTGTATTTGTATTGTGTTGAAATAAAAGTGTACGACTCTCCCATATGTTTGAGCCCAAAATATTACTCATTGCATGTGTTGCATGCGACCGACCGACCAAAACTTAAATCTGTTTGACTCCAGATTTAAGTTGTTGTAGTTGTTGTGTTCTACTGGTTAAAAGATTTATTTTGGAGTGGAAAATGCAGAAATCGGACATGTAATGACCCGAAGTGGTATATTTGTTTACATGTAGAAAACAGTGGCAAGTCTGTCTCGTCTTAGCTCTTGCAGTGTTCCTGAACACTAATATGAAACCATGAATGGAACTTTTTTCAAAATGTAAAAATTTATAGCCTAATATTATCGTTCTGAAGCAATTTTGCAAAACGCAATTGGCAGACTCTCGTTCACAGTGATGGATTACCTTTACTGACTGAATTAAGTCTCCTGAGTTGTTTTCTATGCCGTTTGGAATTGAATGGGAGTGAATGAGCCCGAGTGGTATGACAAAACTGATTTTAAAATATCTTCAATTGTGACACATGTATGTAAACACAGTAAGAACACAGAAAGAAATCAGATCAGACGAACTCAATACATCAAAGGTTTCTGATTTCTCAACCATCAGTGAGATATAGCTGACAACTTGGTACATTCATTGCTGATTCATAATTTGACTATAGCGCAAGTGCATTAGATTGGCTCAACTTTGAAGACTTGCTTAGCTAGTAATGAGTAGTTGAACACATTTTTTTTTACAATAAACATTGAAGGCTCTTGAAGAAGAATATTTCATTTGACTGCAGCTTCAAGAGTGCAGAGTGGACAGAGTACCAAAATATCCTACTCAAGATGTTCTGTTACACTGGTAGCTCATTTAAAATATACTCAAAGTAAAAGTTACTTTTTAACAAATGAGAACATCTACTCAGTGTACTGAGTGTACTCAATGTGTTAGAGGGAAGAATAAGGGTCATGATGCATAGGAAGTGTTTTGAGGCAATGTAAAGTATGTAAGTATTTTTTCATTATTCTCCTATTCCTTATAGCCAGTGTGGTTTCTACATTGATTTTGTCCCGCTTTCCAGTCCCATCACTGTTGTGAGCACTACTGCCCTTGTCCACAGCTTCAAAATGTTGCTTGTGTATCTTGGCCCTAAAGCTTGTGATACAACAAGCAACATTTTGGAGAAGATGACAGGGTAACATATCGGTCAACAGGAATTGAAGTCAGACTTACAGCATAATACCATAGCATTAGAAGCTGCCATGTAGACAATGAGAGAGTGTTTATCCATCTACTTGGGCTGTGTAATCCTGCAATGTTTACCAAACTGTTACACAGTGTCTGTATCACAGTTATAAAAGTGCTGATACACCTGGCAGTTTTTTGGGCAATGTAGGCTACATTCCCAATACCAACTAACCAAGTAAAAACACAAGAGTAACATCTATTCAAGTGTTTCCTTGCAAAAAGACTTTCCTGTGTGATTAAATCAAAAAATGGATAGGCAACTTCTTGATCGATCTTGATCATCATATTTGCCCAGACATTTATTTTCCCTGCTCATCTCTGCCTTAACAGTTGAACTAAAACATAATCTGTCTGTCATAAAGAGCTGAATTCTGCTGCCATTGACTCAACAATAAGTCCATTCCTTTCCACAGAAACATTTTCCCTGAACACTCTCATTGTGCCACAAGTATCAACTGTGTTGGAGTGCTTTCACATCTCTTCTGTAGTTGTGAGTTTGGTTGTTCGTTGTTTCTGCACTGTTGGTTTGTCATCCAGTAACAAAACATCCATGGACTGGATTGAAGGAGAAAGGGTCATCTATAGACCCATCAAGATTGTGAGCATTGTTTATTGCAGTTAAATTGTAAAGATTTTGAGCTTAATTCAAATGTAGCATAAGAGGCTTTTGAGTGACATTATCTCATTTCCTTCAAAGGTATTGTTCAATGTATCGGTGTACAGAGAGACTGTACAGCTCTGCTGGGAGTGGAAGTACTATGAAGTACAAGTAAGAACCACTTTTGTTTCAGGCCCGCACAAAATAAAACACCTGACAAATTCTGGTAAAGTGTCTCCTATGATTATACATGAGAACATCTGATGTTTTCTATTGTCTTGTAGAAAAAAATGATGGTGCAGTTTTTGAGGCTTCAGCAACAAAAGCAGGTCCCATCTGAGCTGACAGCTGAGGACATGACTGACTGGCTGGTGGAGCAGGGCAAGAAATCTCTCAGAGAGCGGTGAGACTTACTGAGACACATACAGACAGTCCACCGCTGAACCCATCATCAACTCTGCTCATGTTAAAGGAATAGTTCACCCAAAAATGAAAATTCATTCATTCACAGTCATTATCTACTCATCCCCATGCCAGTAGAAAATCGGTTTGGATCAGAAAAGTTTACCTGCTTTAATATGGGTGCTCACTTATTGAATTTGACAAGTAATTGGTTTAAAACAGTATTTCTACCCATTGTTACCCTATTGCTCCCATTTTTCATGAGTTGAAATAAAAGATCTAAGACTTTTTCTATGCACACAAAAGGCTTATTTCTCTCAAATTTTGTTCACAAATTTGTTTAAATCCGTGTTAGTGAGCACTTCTCCCTTGCCAAGATAATCCATCCACCTGACAGGTGTGGCATATCAAGATGCTGATTAAACAGCATGATTATTGCACAGGTGTCACAGTAAAAGGTGGGGTCTTGGTGGGGTCGCAAGATGATTTATGGAATAGGGAAAAAACATATTTCTACTATCATTGTGTCTATTTTGTCTGATTTTTCTCTAATTTTTGCTATATTTCTTGTGAAATACTGATTAGTTTTCAGCCTCCATGCCTCCTCTGACAACTAATCAAATGAAACAACCTGGAAAGGGAAAATCATGAACTAATCATCATATGCAGCCTGTGACTGGGGGTCGCAGGTAGGCATCGCCTCATTTTAAGGGCTCACGAGGTTGAGAACCACCGCTCTACAACACATTCAAGGTGCATGACTGCCAGTGGGTGAAGTGAGGTGGAAGAGATTTAAATGTAGGCCTGCTTCACTGACTATCAGCGGTCACACTTTATTTGGATAGTCCAGTCTTGATATTCAACTTCCTATCAAGTGACTAGAAAGTGTCACTAAAGAGTCTTCTGAGTTTCAAGTGATACTACTCATAATTGTGTGAAAAGTAATCTATAGATATTCAATGTCTGGGCAAGGGTTCATCTTAGGGTTAATGTTAGAAACAGGGTCAGGTTGGGTTGGGTTAGGCTCAGGCTCAGGTCAGGGTTACATAGAGACAGTGACACAGTGTTGAACATCTTTGTGTCACCTGATAGTCAGTTGAGTAACATCACACTATCCAAATAAAGTGTTGCCTTCATCATTTTTCAAACAGGTCATGTCAGAGCATCCAAAACAGTGACATAAGTTTAATCAAATAAATGAAAAAACACACACAAACAATTTGCATAAGTTAAAGAGGGCTTTATTAAAAAATATTTCAACTACAATAATTCACAACTTACAAATTTCTGACAAAAAACACAAACACACATATTGTTTTATTTTACTTATTGTTATTTGTATTTTTTTATTTTCTTATTTTTTTTTTAAATATGTTTTTTATTATTATTATTATTATTGTTGTTGTTGCATTATGTTTAACCCATCAACTATGGTACACCAAACAAACTATTTACAAATCTACACTGACACACCCCTGGGCTGACAGGCCGCCAGACGCTGCACCATGTGGCCCTGGGCCCAGGTGCAAGGCGCTACCTGAGGCCCTGCTGGCCCTGCCAGACGCTAAGGCCAGCTTTCAGGGTGAAGGTTCACTCAAACCCCCCGCAAGACGCTGAGGGGATCCAAAAAAAGGGCTGAAGGAAATCCTGCCTCCAGACTTTGGGCCGGTTGCTGGGACATGGACTAACCTATTGTTTTATTGCTTTAATATTTTATATTATACAGCTGTTTTTTTTACTATATTATTATTATTGTTATAAGTAATATTATTTTATGTTTATTTAGTTCTATATTCTTAGTTATATATTTAATGATATACTTACCCCATATTCCTAATTTACTGAAAAAATTTTTTTTTCCTAATATTCTATTTTTATATGCTTATTTCTATTTGGCTTTTATTAACCATTAACCTGTTGCACCTACTCTTGCTGCCAAAGACCTAATTTCCCCATGGGCATCAATAAAGTTGAATCTTTTAAATTAATTTAATTTAAATAAAAAGTTAGTATCCACAAATGAGTTATCCTAACTGGTTTGGGTTTAATTTTGCTTCTTTTCTTTTTTTTAACACATTCACAAATTTTAATTTATTAGCCAAATATCTGTGGAAACATTATGGGGGTTAAATTTGATCTGTACTATTTAATAAGGTTAAACAAGATGGCCAAAGCTAGTGCAGCAGCCTAATTTAGCGCCTGGCCCTCTTGCTACAAGGCTGAGAACATTTAGGCTCATCACTAACATCTATGTCTATGTGGGGCACCTGCTGTCCTCCCACACCAAAGGATACCGCCTCCCACAGCCGCTGCTTGATCCTGCGACCCAGCTGCAGGCTGTAGGGGCGAGAGCGGCCAGAGGAGAAGTGCAGCATGGGATCCACCACCGAGTGGTAAAGCCGCCGGTACTCTGCTACGCTGCGGCCGTGGATCATCAGGGGCTCGTCGCTGGTCTCTGAGCCACCGGCCGGGCCCGTCTCCTGTTGAGAACCACTGGCTTACAGCAACATTTCCCAACCATATTTCAACACTCTTACACTGAAACCTCCGGTTACCCAGAGAAAATCTGTGTGTATGTTGTATGTTTTTACATTCATCACTATGAGATCACATGTGAAAAATGAGATATGATATATGATATGATATGATATGACATTAGCCCTAAACCTAACCCTAACCTCTTCCAGCTGTGGGAAGGACTGAGCAGATCTGGAGTCAGCCAGCCTGGAGACCAGGGGCGCAGCAGAGATCTGGGAGATCTGCTCCCCACTTTAATAATAATAATAATAAACTTCATTTATAAAGCCGAGTCAGAGTCTACACAGTGCTTTCAAAAATAAAAACAAAATACAAAAGTAAAACAAAAAGTCAGTTTTGAAGATGAGGCTGACTCAGCTAACCTGGTCTGCTGGTCCTCAGCTGGGAGGGAGCGAGGGGAAGCCTGCTGCGGGCCAGAGGAGCCGAGGGGAGCGGCTGGAGAGGAGCGCAGGGCCTCGCTCTCCTGAGAGCAACAGCAACACCACAAACAATGACAAACAGCTCTACTGCATTTCTACATGTTTTTATTACCTTTCCAGGTAGCACGACTTTTCCCTCACAATACAAGGCATGTAAAAGCAGACTTAACAAGATGTACAATTGAGAATAAAGCCCTTTTTCACATTCAGTAGCTATATACAGACAGGCTAATTACAAAGTTTTAAATAAATGAAAATAACACAAAATAAAGTAAAGACAATTACAAGTGTATAGTAAAAGATCCATTTAGAGAGGTCAGGTCATGTAATATGACACAGCAGAGTGCAGCTGTCTGGTATATTACAGTATCTACAGTCTCATGTTTTGTGTGACAGTAAAAAGAGTTGAACCTCCTTCCTGGCTCGGCAGCGCCTCCCTCTGGTCAGCTTGCTGTGGCTCCTCCAGTAGCTGTGGTCCAGCAGGTGTCTGGGCACAACATGGCGGCTGCTGCTCGTCTGAAACAACACAGCAGGCTGCTCGTTAGTGACATAACCAGCAGGAATTTTCACACAGCTTCCTGACACCTCATGGAGCAATTTGAAAACCAACAGCCGATATCAATTTGAAAATAAACATTTTTTTAACCCCCCCCAAAATTGACCTAAAAATGTCTCTGTGCCTCACCTGCTCCATGAGAAAAGGTCGAGAAGAGCAACTGGTACACTAAAGTTGAGGAAAATGTCGAGAAACGTCAAAAAAAATCGTCGAAACGTCGAAAAAGTCGTCGAAAATGTCGTCGGAGAGCTGTGAATTTGAACGTCTCTTACCCTCTACTGGCATGTAGTCACATTTTCTTCAGCCCTCTGGTTGTTCGTCCCTTGATGCGCACGCAGCTCACCTGCTTCTCCCACAGCCTGTGAAACTGTTATCTTGCTCCAAGTCCAAGTCCAGCAGGGGCTTTAATCAACAATTATTCGAGGGACAGCCTCGACTTTAATTTGATCTCCTCTGAATTTAGTTCTTTTTGTGTCTCTGACAGTCAGGTCTCTGTCTGCTCAGCAATGAACAGGCTGCAAGACCGACTGTCCATTGTTATTAGGAGGACAAATTAGGCTTTTTTTGTAAAAAACAAAAACAAAAAATGTTTCAAAATCATTTAAAAAAATTGACCGAATCAATCAGTCAATCATTCTCACCATAATATTATAAACCCGATGTGAGCCTAATAATTGCCTTTAGGGTCCATTTCATTTAATTTGGTAAACAGAAACTCAATATGATAATAAAGGAGAGGCGTCCACGATGTATGCAGCTAAATCTTACTGTTATAAATTATAATTTTCAGTCTGGTAAGAATCTCATTTGATCAAAACCCGTCCAACTGACTGAAATAACAGCTGATGACAAATAAGAAAATGACTCAAATGTAACCTCCAGTCTGATGAGACAAACACCCACAAATATAAACAAAGATTCATTGGATTTCCAGAAAAGCATTAATTTGTGTTTTATCCCTTACAGGACCTTATCCTCATAATTTGCATCAGTTCGATTCTTCCTCCTATTATGATTCATATCAGTTTAGGTCACAGAGATTTATATCACCTTAAAGATTTGGGTAAAGTCTCTTCTGCAAATACAAAGGTGTAAAGTGAGTTGTGGTGGATCAGCCTCCACTACATCCCTTCATATGTTGCTGTTAGCATGTGTTGTGTTGAAAAGTAACACAAATGTCTGTGGTCTAGTCACAAGTAATATGGATATGGAGTTAAATGCAATGTGTATCTCTTAAATATATATTTTTATATACACTATGTGTCTACACAGGTTATGCTGTCACCCAGTACTACACTGAGGTGGTGCTTTCAGTTAATCACTGTTTTGGAATGAAAAAAGCCAAAGAAAGAAAGAAGAAAGCCATGATCAAGCTTTACAAAATATTAGTTTGACTTTTTTTCACCTTGTGCGAGGGAATGCTGCCCCTTCCCTCAAAAAGTATCATTGGATTTACCTTCAGTTCTTCAGTTCAGTACATCTGTCACACCTGCTGTGAATAGATGTGTCATAGTAAACAGGTTTGTTTCCATCCATACACTAAGTGCTAAATACCCTGAAAGCATCTGTAGTCATATAACACGGAGCAAACAAAGGTGTGGTCTAGCTAGTGAATGAAAACAGAAACAGATATTTATCTTTTATTCTTTTCTATTGAACACCTGAATATGATGTGCATCTTCACGTCAGTTCCTGTAAGTAGAGAGAAAACATATTATTGATTAAATATTTGACATTTAGCAAATGCTATTCATACTGGTTATTTGCTATTATTTGATATAACACTGTAAGGTAGGCTACCGGAAATGTGAGATGAGTGCGTGTGTGAAAGCACATTCCAAGAATTCCATGCAGTAACTTCATTTAGTGTCATTATCACTTTTATATTATAAATATACTTTTATATAAAATATTACAGCCACATCGCCAGCAACTGTAAGGTATTTAAAAACATGACAGGATTCTTCAATCATGGTGAATTTACTGCATGGAATTCAAATATGACAAACTCATATTCAGTGTAGTGTGTGACTGCAGTTTTCTTAAAGTGCTGCTGTAATGTGCTGTTCATCTTTGTCACTAAATTTCTCCAAATCCCTTTGAAATGTCAAGTGGCTTCAGATTTAAATACCCCTGTCGTTTTATTTAAAAAAAAAAAAAAAAAATCTGCCTTCTATTCCTGGCTCCCATTTCTTCCCCTAGCATCACTCTATCTAGGGACACAGGAATCTTTATTACTTCTAGGGCTTTGACATTTTTACTCTTAACTGTTGGTTCCATCTAATGTTGATCATTTTGGAAATTAAGTTTCCTCAATCAGCATGGTCAATCACATGGTCCTGACCGTGTGTCAACTTGTGTGGCAAGATAGCGGAAGACAGATCGAGGCAGACCCCCCAGGGCCAGCCCAGATGCCTGTAGCTGCATCAAGAGTGCACTGCCTGGCCCAGCTAGCCTCTTCACATGCATCAGCTGCTGTTTGCAACAAAGAGACATCATTTAAGAGAGAAGGGGTCAGTGTGGTCAGGGAGTGAAGCCATCAGCAGCAAGGGGGGAGACAGGAGACACCGCAGCAGCTTTGGCAGCAGTGTCAGCAACAGCATTTCCTTTGGAGCAGCAAAGCAGACAGAAGGATTTTTTTACCAAAACATAATGCGCTATAGGTTTCCCTGTAGAGGTAAGGAACACACGGTTCTTCCACATGGCATGAAAGTTGTGACAGACACTGAAAGCGTATTTAGAGCCAGTGTGAACGGTCACAGATTTTCCAGCTGCTAGAATACAAGCATGAGTTAGAGCAAACAATTCAGCTGCTTGTGCAGATAAAACTAAAAAATAACTGGGGAGTTTAGCACTTTCAACGACATCATGAGCAGTACACACACAGCATAAGCCATCAATGGTGTACCAGTGTCTCTGCAGTGCTGGGCAGAAACATTGTTGTAGTGGATTTTCTTCTTTCTTCAGCTTCCACTTCTTCAGGTTCGAGGAGCTGAACACAGAACGAATGAGACAAACTCTGATTCTTTTTCTTTGGCTTTATTCTTCATATAACAGAGTACATAATACAACTGATATGTGAAGGGTCTGACAAAGAATTCTCATCTTCAGGTTCTTTTCTACATTCTAACCCCCCTTCACACAGTGCTCCACCTAGAGGGATAGTCTGCCTCCAAACTTTGCCTGATGTGGCTCTCTAATTGGTCTAACTGTCAGAATATGGTCAGTACGTCAATCTAGCTATTGCTGACAGAAAGCACCTACTGTTTTGTACCTCAAGGCCAAAACTAGGAGTCTTCCTCCCTAATTCCTGGATCATTCTGTCCTTGATATGAATATTGGATACAACCTCTCTTTCTGGCAATAACAATCCCATTATTCTCGCTTGTCTGTGAGAAACTTACTGGCATGAGCTGGTATCAATGGCCTCTTTCTCTCTACTCTCTTCTTACTGTGCATAGTACATGTATGTATGCTGTCTGATCAAAGGAATGTGCAAATATATATTTCTCTTTGATTATATTGATTAAGTATAGATTATGCATTGACTATGAAGATAACATAATTTCCTTCAACATCAACACCATCTACAAAGAAAACAAGATCAGAGTTAGCCAGTGCAACATCTGTGAGATCAGGTCTAGGTTTAGATGTGAGTTCAACGACCTGAATGCACTCATGTGGATCACCATCAGCTGCTGTAGGAAGAAGAGTGGCAGGGTTAAGCACAGTGGAACGTTTCAGGGTGACATGAGACATGGTCAACAACACATCCTGATAGTGTAAGAGGCGTGCAGGTTAGGGCTGCAACTAACGATTATATTCATTGTCGATTAATCTGTTTATTTTCTCGATTAATCGATTAGTTGTTTGGTCTACAAAATGTCAGAAAATGGTGAAAAATGTGGATCAGTGTTTCCCAAAGCCCAAGATGACGTCCTCAAATGTCTTGTTTTGTCCACAACCCAAAGATATTCAGTTTACTGTCATAGAGGAGTAAAGAAACCAGAAAATATTCACATTTAAGAAGCTGGAATCAGAGAATTTTTACTTATTTTTCTTAAAAAATTACTCAAATAATTAATCAATTATCAAAATAGTTGGTGATTAATTTAATAGTTGACAACTAAATGATTAATTGATTAATCGTTGCAGCTCTAGTGCAGGTGTTAAATGTGCACTACGTGCCTGTGAGGTCAGAGAGTGAACTGCATGGGGGACTTGGACAGTCAAAGGACACGCCAAAACGGCCTCAGTGGCAGCTGCTGCAGCTCTCAGGCAAGGCACAAAGCCTCGTTCCACTACTACTAGCATTTAGAGTAATAGCCTACAGGTCGTTGTCTGTCACCATGGGACTGTATTAAAACAGCTGACATGAAACCATCTTTCTCAGAAACAAAAAGGTTAAAGGGTTTGCTTTGGTCTGGTAGCCCCAAGCATGGGTCCGTCCCAGGTCCTTTCTGTGTGGAGTTTGCATGTTCTCCCCGTGTCCGTGCTCCGCTTTCCTCCCACCATCAAAGACATGTATGTTAGGGTTAATACTCCTGTCAGTGCCCCTGACCAAGGCACTGGCAAAAGAACTGGAGTTGGTCCCCGGGCGCTGTACTGCGGCTGCCCACTGCTCCTCCTGTGTGTATAGGATGGGTCAAATGCAGAGGACAAATTTCCCTTGTCAGCGTCAGGAGTCCAGTCAACATTGTCAGTCATGGCTAGATGTCTACCACCGTGGGTGATGTCAAGCAATGGTTGGGTAATCAGTGCATAATCTCTTATCCAAGCCATGCCCAATAAGGACATCATTTGTTGCTTGGTGGTTGGTTGTGGGACATCAACGATAGCTCTGATTCTGTCAGGACCTAATTGTCTACCCTCCGGAGTGACTATGTGACCTAGGTACTTGACGGATTGAGAGACATGTTGCAACTTTTCTTTGAACGCTTTGGGCAGCTGAGAAAAAAGGTGGGGCTGTTAACAAATCCTTGTGGCATGACAGTTCCTGTGTAGCATTTATCTCTGAATGTGAATGCAAACCGAAATCTTGTGTCAGGGTGGACAGGAATGCGGAAAAAAGCATTTGCCAAATCAACAATAGTGACCCACTGTGAGCCAGATGGAACTTGAGACATGATAGTGACGACACTGGGAACGAGGCACAGGTTTGAACACAGCATCATTTACCATATGTAAATCTTGAACAAACCTCCAAGCACCACAGGCTTTCCAGACGGGCAATGTTGAATCAGGGTATTCCACAATGGCACCTCTAGCAAGCAGTGAGCTGTGTATCCCAGCTATACCCTCTTCTGCTTCTTTACTAAGGGGATATTGTTTCCTACAGTGGTGGTATGAACTTTTGGGCTGGACCTCAGTTGGTTTAGCATTTTTCATTCTTCCAATGTCATATTTGTCAGTGGCCCAGAGAGATTCAGGGACTGGGTTCAGCAGACATGTTATATTCTATGAGGATGGTCTCCTCAGAGGAAAATGTATGCCATGAACGCTCAAATTCTACATCTCTGGTCAATGGTGAGAGGAGTGCGGTACAATGTAAAATAGATGGGGTCTGTGACATAGATAGAACCAGGGAACGGAGTGCATCCTCATCACGGTGATCAGTAAGGTCTTAAGAATAATAGAAATCAACGGGCTCACCCTCACTGGCTTGTAATATAAAAGGACCTAAATCACTGTCACTTTGTTCACTTTGTTTATAGCATACTGCGTCATAGCATACTGAGTCAGTGAGCTGTCAAAAGAGTGTTCAATCCCACCAAGGTGTGGATCATGTTTCCCCTCAGGCTTTAGAGTCTGTAGGATGGAGGCAGGCACATAGGGAGAGGAGGGGTCGAAGGGTGGAGTCAGGGCTGAGAGGGAAAGTGTCTCCACCAATAGCAGCTTGGAGTTCCTCCCTTGCAGCAGCATACGGGCCAGGAGGAGGTGCAGCTGGAACAGGGGCTGGTGTTGATGGAGGCGGGGCGTTTAGCTCTCCCTGCTGTCTCTTACGTGCCTGTTTCTTACTGTCACTACCTCCTCTTTCCTCATCCTTACTTTCTTTATCCTGTTGCTTTTGCATCAATCCTGCTGTGCGTTTCTCTTACCTATTTTCTGCCTTTCCCATCTTCTAAATGAGTCCCAATTAACTTTTTTTTTTACCTTTCTTTCTTCCCTTCTTTGTTTGTTCATGCTCCTGCATTTTTTTCTCTACATACTTTAAATTTTTGTACACTAAGTGTACCTGTGAGTGGGAATATGCCCTCAGTGATGTGGTGCCAGAGTGGAATTTGGAGTACAACTCCCTTACCCCATTTGTCCACCATCACCTTTGCCGGCCCAGTGAGCAGATCCCGAAATGGCTGGAGCTTGCTGCTACCGTGTCCCATGTTGTGTCCCTCAAGGAAAAGTGATATTCATTTATTAATTTATTGTTTTATGGTCTCTATCAGTAATATTTCTCGTTATTTACTCATACAGATTCGCCAGATGATTTAAAGGTACTTAAAGAATTCAGTCCTCCCAAGAAAGCAATTCTCTGAATAGTGAAGAGAAAAAGTACAGTACAGAGACAAGGAGTGTGTAGGGGAGGGGATATCAGTCCTGTGTCCTTGACTGTCTTCTGGAGACAGGGAAGGAGCACTGAGATCTGATAATATGGCTATTCATATATGTTGTGAAAAATATATTTTGCAAAAGAAATTGTCCTTTCATTTACTACAGATTCCTCTTTACATACATAGTTTATTTTCACTTCTGTAAGCTTGTTTTATACTCGTTAAATGTTACTAAAAGACGTTGCAACAGACGTTCGTCACTAAGGGCTTTATTTTGAAGGTTATTCCGGATGCTCTAGTTGCTCTCCTGACTAGCTTGATACTTGTGCGGATAGAGAAGCTACATCCAGTGAAAACACTCAGGTAACGCACTATTTCAGTAACATTTTGCTTAAATGTCATTGTATCGTGATCATTTCGCATAGGTTTAATATGGTATCTGACCCGTCACCACCAGTCTAAAGCGGGTGCAGCTGTTGTGTTAACTAACGTACATGTGGTATTTGGCGAAGTAAAGTTCATTGCTAGTGTTAGCCAGCACGATTAGCCACCAAATAGCTAGCTGTTACAGGGTTAGCATTGCTAACAGCAGCAAACTAGTGTTAGCTAACGTTAGCAGTCAGGTTTACATTACAATGCTTACAATAGCTAACCAACTACACCCTTAACGGTTCAATTTAACACTTGACAAAGCTGAGCAGGTCCGCTCAAACTGCAAATATCAGTTTAGCCCGCTGTTCGTGTAAGTTACAAAAACAGTAGCCCCGATTCGCACTGTCTTTCCTGTATGAAGAGAACGTGACGCCACAGTCCCTTTCAAATAATGAAAGTGAAATGTTACCTTGTTTATCGGCGAAAATACACAGCTGGTAGAACTTTAGTTAAGATCTTTTAAGAATCAAAATGAGCAACATTTCAAGTCTGCATGATACACCAAGCGACACGTATCCCAATAAATTTTAAACTTTTAGAATTTGTTCACTTCTTATTCCTACACATTCTCATTCTACACCCCACAATCTTCCACCTAAATACACTGTGGCGAGCAGTAACCAATTTTAAATAAGGACATTTTATAGAAAATAACAGGCTGCTTGGTGGATTGGCTGTATGCCGAATTTACCAGAAGACTACAAATTCGTGGACAGGCTTTCATTATGCACTAGCAAGTACGTATCTTCGCCGATAACTTAGGTAATATTAAACTGTCCGATTTTTCTAGGGAGTTCGGCGTGACGTTTCCTATGTACGAGTCAACAGCGCATACAGGGGCTAACGTTACATCAACAGATGTTTTGCTTGCTAGTTAGCTTAGCTACACAGGTAACTAACGCTATTCAGCGAACGTCTGTGTACAACATCGGTATACTGTTATGCTAAAGTCATATATTATACTCAACTGCAACCCTGGTATTACATATGTGTTGACGGTTGATATATTGATGTAACCTAGTGAGGTTTCGTTAGCCTATGCCGTAACGTAGCTAGATCAACTAAGCAAGCAGCAACTTGCGAACAAGGTTAGCTAGCTTATCATTAACTTCCGCCCTGGCGGTTGTCTGTCACTCTACGAACTTGATATTAACCTACATCGCGTGTAACCTAATTTCTAGCGATCTTTAACCCATGGGGATGGTTTAATTCTAGTCGGTTTTACTGCGGACTTTGTTGAGCTTGAACTGTTGAAATGCTAACAGGAGCTAATTACTTAACGTAGCTATATGTAGAAGTTAACATTGCAGGCCTGAGACTGCTGTCAAGATAGCCAAAGTCGTCCCTGAGTATATTTGGGGAATTCGTGTGGTTACAGTTTGATTTGGGTATCCTAGCGTATCGTTCTGCTTAAAATTGGAGGCTAAATTATTTAAAGCTCCATCTCCAAAATTGAACCCTATTGGGGTATGTTGTGAGCTTGCGGAGCTGACATTTTTAGCCCCATGTGGCGTTGTCCGTTTGCTGCTGCTGTTGTTTTGAACACGTGGTGGTCTTTTCCTATATCTGGTGTTGAATTGCGTTCAACTTCCCATCCAGGACATAGTGTGAACTAAAAAGGCGGGCCCCCAGTCGGGGTCATCATGGGACAAACAACCACTAATGCTGATAAAAATCACTTGTATTTTCAGAAAAGCATCAGTGTTTTTCCCCTTAAAATAGCCCATTCTCATTTAACATAATGTCATTTGGACGACACTGTTATCCATAGCGCCTTGTCTTACATTCTTAGCATGGGTGGCCCCAGTAGGAATCAAACTCCTCATCTGGCATAGTCTCACCTCTGGCTCAAACAATGGAGGTCGGGAGAAATTTAAACACTGTCATCCTCTCAAGTGTTGTCATTTTGGGGCTTTGCGGATCCCTCTTTTCACCAATGATAAAAATTAATGAGATTTTTGTTTCCCATTTGCCAACCATTCTGTTCTTAAAATGGGTGAATCTACGCATGACAAATGACATATGATGAAGTTATTACAGATTTTAACACATTACTGAATTACAAAAAATACTTGCTAACAAACATTACTCATGATTGGTAGAGAGGAAGGCTCTGCTTGGTCATGACTTGGTTTTAAGGGGAAATTTGTTTCCATTTTATCTGGTGCTTGTGGTTTTGTTATTTAAGAGTATGATATATAGCTGTAGAAACAAATTTCTCGCTCCACAGGATGTTGGTCAAAATTGATGAATCAAACTTTTACCATGGCCTGTTGGTAGACACGTCATTACATCCTTGTTGTTCAGCAGAGTCTTCAAGCTGAGCAGCAGTGAAGGCTTCACCAACTCCGTGTGGCCGATGATCACACTCCCCATACCTGCCCACTAGAGTATAGACAGTTATGCAATTTGGTATAATGTCATAGCTAACTAATCTTCTAAACCGTGGTTCCTTTAAACACAATATTATGAAATGGATGTTCATGGTGTAATGCTCATCTATTTGGGAATCTTTGACATGAAAAACATTCTGAACCTCTGTCCTGGAAAGCATTACTGAAAGCATGACATTTGTTTGCTAAATCTACTTAGCGGAACAGTGCATTGGTAACTTTGACTTTACATCACTGGCCAAAAATGTACCCCAGCACACTCAGCAAGGGAAAGTCCACCCTAAATACAATCCAGATTATGCTTCTCTTATGTTTTTTGACAGCATAGTCTACAGCCAAAATTAGAATCCAGAGAAGGTCAAAATGACAGTCATCAACTGTCATTTTATTTCTTTGGTATTTTGGAGACACACACTTGGCCATGGTCTCATGTATTTTTGGCAACACCCCCATTTTACTTTTACTATTGCACTTCTAGCTTGGGATCAGTACCGATGGAGGCGACTGGTGTGTGTGAGATTGACGTGGCAACCAGAAGAATAGTCGGAGGCAGCGATTCACCGCCTGAACTGGACAGCCCTAGTCAGGTAAACTACATCAACATGTTTTTTTTTGTTTGTTTTGATTTATTGTGTATTTTTATGTTTTTTAGTTTATCACACCATCCAATTAAATTATAAGTGTCCTGTTTTTTTAATGCCCAATTGGCTTACATAGGAACACTGATAAGCTGAAACTGTTTACTTAAAAGTAACTGTTAACTTGACTAATTTTACTCCGATATGGTCAGGTAGCATAGAGGTCAGAGAAGCTGGCTTGTGACTGGAGGTTGTTGGTTTAAATCCCCAGACCAGCTGAAAAATGTGATTGGGTAAAGTTAATGAGTAGCTCTTTCCTCTCCCTCAACAACTACTGGTGAGGTGCCCTTGAGTACGTAAGCTGCTCAGTGGCCAACAGAACATCCCAGTGTGGATGTGTGGAACTGTATAATGGTACACCAAGTACAACCACCTTGCTTTTCACGTGCTCATTTCCATCATGAGGCAATGAGGTGTGCAATTACCATAAATGTGAAGCAAGGTGTTGCTGGAAAAGAGTATGTTGCTCAGTCGACTTTCCCTGGATAATTAAAGATTAGAAAATGGCCAGGTTATGCTGTTGGAGTGAATAATGTTGCCACAAAAACCAATGTGGGTGCACATAAGGGTAGTAGGCCTAAATTCTTCCACACAGGCAGGTTGACACTTGTTCGCACTGGTGTGCCCCAGGAACATATCTGATATTGTGTTTGTGTGTGTGTGTGTGTGTGTTCAGGAGGATGTGGGGGAGTTCGGTCTGGGGTTGTGCTGCTCTGAGGAGGTGAGGGGGGAAACCCCCGGCAGGGAGGACAGTCCCAGTGACCTGGGAGAAGCAGAGCTCGACCCCGGAGGAGACGCCAAGAGCGGAGATGACAAGGCCTTCGGTAAGGACACCACAGTGCAAATGAGTTACCTTACCTTGTTGACCTTGTTTGTTGTCTAAACCTCATATGTCGCATCTTAATTCATATTCTGTTTATCTTTGCTTTGTCCTATTATTAGTTTGTTCCTACAATGATGCAGTTTCCCCTCAGGGATCATTAATGACTCATCTTAACTAGTCCTCAATCATTTTTTTTGCTATCAGCCATCATCAATCTAGTAATGCTTTTTTTTATATATTAGAAAATCATCCAATATCAATCCACTAATGAAGTGTTTTTGTTTAATGTAAAATTTTATTGAAGTGGGCGCTGGCCCAGCATAATAATAAAGACTGGCCTAACATCATAATAAAGGCACATAATAAAGAATTATCCTTTAACACCTGGCTGTTAAAGGAAGTGATGCGTTTCCTGCAGCAGTTTGACCATAAAATAAGGCCCAGGTTGAAAATAACCGGAATTATCCTTTAAGAACAGCAAATGTAAAAGCTTTCATGAACTGGATAAGGTTGAATCACGATTGTATGTTATCAGTCAGCAATGTCACAACGTTTTTCTGGTGATACGGGTGATAGAAAAGGCTCACATTGCAATGCAGTCACCAATCTTCTACTTCAATGAAAATGTCTGCCAATGCCATTTTGTCAAGGTTTTTTGATTGGTTTAAAAAAAAAAAAAAAAAAGATCCGAAAGGTATATTTAATTTTAATTTAATTTTGTTATGGTCTTGTCCCAGGGAAAGAGGTTCTTCTGCTGATGCAGGCCTTGAACTCCCTAGCCACTCCTGAGGAGAAACTGGCTGCCTTGTGCAAGAAGTATGCGGACCTGGTAAGCTCTGGGACGGTCAGTCAGTCTTCGAATATTTCCATTTTAACAGTTAGACTTGGATGCTAGGGCCAGAGTCACAGACAAAATGACTTAAAACTCAACTTGGAACTTGTCCCAAAATTGCTTAAGTCTAAAGCAATTTTGGGACAATTGAGGAAGTCATTTGTGTATCATTTCAAGTATTGGAATCAGTATCAAAAACATAGCAATAACCAGTTTTAGTCATAATGTCATCTTTTTAATTTTGTGTGTGTGTATACTGCACATATGTATACTGTGTGTGTGTGTTGCATTTCCAGTTGGAGGAGAGCCGCTGCATGCAGAAGCGTCTGAAAGCGCTGCAGAAGAAGCAGTCTCAGATCGTGAAGGAGAAGATCCACCTGCAGGGCGAGCACAGCAAGGCCATCCTGGCTCGCAGCAAGTTAGAGAGCCTCTGTAGGGAGCTGCAGAGACACAACAAGACACTGAAGGTACGGTATGCTGCAACACACAGAAACTAGATATTTCGATGTGATTTGATGTGAGAAGTTGTGTCATAAAATTTGATAGTTATTGTCAGATCTCATAAATTACATTGACATAAATGGAACCATGAACACAGTGACATCTCAACCATCTGTTACCGGTTTATTCCTGACCTATCCAGATTGGTACAACATGAGTATCTTCTCCTCATTCACCATATTCACCCAGCATACTAAATTAAATGGTCGCCAGTGTGAATGGCACAAATTCCACACACACCCCCCCCCCCCCCCCCATCCCTCTCCTAAATTGCCTTGCTCACCTCCCCTCCCTTCCCCGTCCGGTCTCCCGGCAGGAGGAGAACGCCCAGCGCTCCAGGGAGTACGAGGAGCAGCGTAAGGAGGCCATGCTGCATTTCCAGATGACCCTGAGCGACATCGAGGTGCAGATGGAGCAGCACAGCTCCCACAACACCAAGCTGAGGCAGGAGAACATGGAGCTTGCCGAGAAGCTCAAGAAGCTCATCGAACAGTACGAGCTCCGCGAGGAGGTAGGACGCCCCGGCGCTGCTCTAAGTAGTTTTTCACAAACTCTTTTATTGAAGCTGTGATTGATCTGTTTCCTACTCAGTTGTAGTATTACACTCAGAGAGATCACTCAGAACAGCTTTGTATTTGCTGGCATTAACTTTGCTCTCTTGGGTTTTCTGGACCCAAACCATGCCAAGAATGTTCACTTCACACCATAACAGAGCTGCCAAAATCCTTCACTGTGAAAATCAAGCACTCAGACCTGTAGACTGCTTTTTGTGTGTATGAGACATGTACTTGTCTGCTTATTGAGAACATGGTGAAGGATCACTCATCTGACCATATCACTTTTTCCACTGCTCTGTAGACCTAAAACACAAAAAAATGGCCGTTGGTGCTGTACCTTAATTTTCTGGGCCCATTCTGTTGGTGTATTTTTCTTATTCCCATGGCTAACTGGCCAAACGTTCACAACGTGATGTCACAGTGATATATTTCCAGTGCAGCTACAGTGGAGTTTAATAGCAGAAAAATGTCCAGCTTTCTAAAAACATCAACGGTAAATGTCAGGTGTCAGTCCCTCAGAATCAAAGAGCGAGAGTTTCTTCCTAGACTCACCATTTCGCACCAACGTTCAACAATCATACAGGAAGAAATGCAACGTAGAAGAGGAGAGAGAGATCAATTTCTCCACTGACAGTAGCCTCAATAGACCAGAATGCAATGCAGCCAACAGACATGTCATGTCTTGGGGAAATGATACATCTCACTGCTGCATTCCAGTATTCAAAATTGCACTGATTGGCCCAAGGGGAACTACAATTACAGCTTAAAACAAAGTTGAAGTGTTTTTTACTAACTGGCCCAGACGGGAACAACGTCATCATTCGTGGGGGATGACGATGTTTATTGTTGCCTTGTTCCCTCCTCATCATCTTTGTCCTGTCTGTGTCCCTCCTGCAGCACATAGACAAGGTGTTCAAGCACAAGGAGTTGCAGCAGCAGCTGATGGACGCCAAGCTGCAGAGAATCGCCGAGATGATGAGGGAGGTGGAGGAGAAACAGCAGAGAGAAAGAGACTTTGTGAGTTCATGTTCTCTGTGTCTTTCCATACATGTGATCTGGTTATGATGTTGTCCACAGAGGTGAAAAGAGGTGCAGTTGTTGTAATTGCTGTCTGTGATGGTAGTGATTTTAACTGAAGTATACACAACCTGTACAGATGATGTGTAAATGTGGTATAGTTAGCTACATTGTTGCGTAGTATGAGAGGTGTGTAACCAGCTGTGTTGTGGTGGTTCAGCTGCTGAAGGACGCCACCGAGTCCAGGCACAAGTGTGAACTGATGAAGGAGCAGGAAACGCAGCTGAAGCAACAGGTATCTGCCTGGACACACACACACACACACACACTTCCTTGGTTGTTTAGGGAAATAAAGTCGACTTCACAGACACTTATGCATTGTTACACACAAACAGATTTGCAGAAAATTGAAGAGTCTCATTTTCAGCTTATTTTAAATCTTAACAGTTTGAACTGGAACCACAAAAATGCTAAAGGAGACAAAGATTAACCTGCTCTTAAAAGTAGACTTGTACACATCAAGTTGAAATATCAGAATGAGAGACAGCCTGTGGTTGTCCAGTGTTCCTTTGTGTCTGACTTGATGTCCATACCTCTCAGCTCTCTCTGTACATGGACAAGTTTGAGGAGTTCCAGAGCACTCTGGCTAAAAGCAACGAGGTCTTCACCACCTTCAGACAAGAGATGGAGAAGGTGAGGGACAAACAGGCTCATCCAACTGTCAACGAACGGCTTGTTGTTGGCTATTTTTTATCCGGGTGCATCTCAGTAGTTTCCCTGCTGACTGTGTTCTCATGTTCCTCCAGATGACCAAGAAGATCAAGAAGCTGGAGAAAGAGACGACCCAGTGGAGGACCAAGTGGGAGAGCAACAACCAGGCTCTGCTGCAGATGGCTGAGGAGGTGACTGTCTTCTTCCATCTTCAAAAAATAACTAAATAATTGTGCAAAAATGTATATGAATATGGCTGCGTTATCTTTGGAATACGTGTCGGCGCTGCTCTTGTCTTGAGTAACTCTGTAGGTTGCTTTTCCTTCCCCAGTAAAGGGAATGCAGTTCTGGTCTGTTTCATTTCCCATAGTAGTAAACATGTTATGAAACCGGCCTTTTCTTGTGTCTGTCTTGTTACGCTACATAACACTGTGTTACATGTTTGTTGTGTTTTAGAAAACTCTGCGCGACGGCCATTTCAAGGCCCTGCAGGGGAAGCTGGAGCTGCTGGAGAGGCTGTGCCGAGCCCTGCAGAAGGAGAGGAACGACCTCAACAACCGGCTCAGCCTCCTCCAGGAGCAGGGAGAGGAGGAGGGGAGCACGGAGCCTCCCGAAGCCCAGCACCAGGAGCCCTCGGCCGGGGAGGACGACGATGACAAGGAGGGAGAGGAGGGAGAGGAGGAGGAGGAGGAGGAGGAGGGCTCGGCGCAGGGCGAGAGGCTGGAGACGGAGGGGGAGGGCATCCACCAGGCCTCCAGGCCACCCGAACTGGAGCCGGAGTCCACGGCTGCTACTGATGAACCTACTACTGCAACGCCCCCGACCAGCCACCCTCCAGCAGCAGCAACACCACCACCCACGCCCCCGCAGGACTGAAGGAGCTGAGCCACCGAGCCCTCATATGGCCTCTTTGTGTAGGGGAGAAGGGTATAATAGGATTGGGTCCATAAACCTCCAGCCTAGTTCCACAACTAGACAGAAAAACAAAACATCTTCAATGGAGATAGTGATTTTTTTTTTTCTTTTCTTTGTTTTTTTTTAAGTCTAGGACTTGCCTATCCGGGTTTCATCAAGGGAACCCGGACCAATATCTCTTTGTGTGATAGTTTAAGAAGAGTAAAACGATTGTATCGATGATTCTATTCTAGTACTTCGCCCACGTTTACATTCGTTGTAATAATTGGCTTTGTGGCGAGCACTTCGTACTCCCTGTTTTCTACCATAACTGTATTTTCATAGGAAATTTCCATGCCGTCAAATTGAAGCTGTGTTTCGAGTCTCAACTCCAATTGGCCTTTTGTTGTCCCTCTTTACACGTCTCTCCCTGCAGCTTCTTACGTCTAATTGAAAAATCTAGTTTGATTAAAGTTGAAAAGTGGGTATATCAGATGCGTATTGTTGGAGATCGCTCTTTATTAATGTAGCCTCGTACTCAGAATCGTATATGAAAAGCTGTGGGAAGAAACGGTATGTAGCATGATAAAAGAATTGCACAGTGTTTTCCATGTCTCAGAGTTGGGTTGTTTTATGTCTGGATTGGCCACAGGGTACATTGTTTTTTTTCTACTGCCTCTCAGTTGCATCGTCTTGTTTTTTTTCCCCTCCTCAGCTGTTAATTTAAGTTTGACCAAACTCTTTGCTTAACTTAGACTATTACCTGGCCCAAAAAACATTTGTGTTTGTCAGCCAACTCTTTACCGGCTGTATTAGCAGGTTCAAACATGATCTTTTCTCAATTGAATGGCAATGGTTGCCTGATAAATCATAGCTCTGCCAGTTCCCTGAAGAACAAAGAGCTTCAGAGCTGCATTTTCCTCCAGTCTGCCTGTTAAACACTGAAGTCTAAAAAGGGCTAAAAGTTCAACCGTCATCTGTAGCTCTGAGGAGTATTAGACTGAACCGCGGTGTCTGCTGGATGCTGCTGCAGAGCTTGGCCATTTTTCTTTTTTGTTTTGGGATTGGGGAGATGAATGATTTAGTCTCTTCTCCTAAATCATCATCTACTAAACTCGTTTTTTTTTAAATTCCTCCTTAACCACTGGATCTGATTTGGAGCCTCCAATAGAGATGCGGTTGACGGTGCACCATGTTGATTCCTGGGATGGTTGGGGACTAGGTTGAGTTTTCTCTGAAGCTCAGTCAGTCCTTAACATTTATTTGGCCCAATCTGCAATCATGTATCCCTCCTAGTAAGAAGTATTGTTTCGGGAAGCCAAATTGCACCATTTAGAGAATTCCACCGTCGTTGAAATGTGGAAAATTTGAAATGTAAAAACGAATGGTATAGGTCAAGACGTGTTTGTGTTCTCCTTGTTGTCCACACTGGATAGGACTAGAATGATCTGGAGAGAGGGAAGCCCAGAGCGTTTCCTCAAGTGCATTTTCCCAGGAAGCAAGCAATGCAAGATTTAGATTTTTCCAGTTGGCTGGTTTAAGCCTGTGCATCTCAGCAGTCTAAATAGCTATTTTTTCATTTTTTGTGCTCATGCTGAAATTTGATTTCCACATGGTCAGCTCAACAGTGTGAATAGATTGGGCCTTCATCCAGTGTCAACAAAGCGTTTTACGTCTAGAGTAAAATATGTTTAAAGAAAGATGACAAACTTTTAAGTTGCATCTGATAAAGGGGCCTTGGCGTCTTTGATACTTTATACTAGGAAGAAAACTGAATGTGATTTACTTTTCTGATGCATTTGAATAAAGAGATGTTGTCATTCCAGCAGTGATACCTATGAATAGGATCTACACGTATTGTATGTAAAAGAACTGTCAATTTGAAAGCCTGTATGGCGTCCTGACCTGGTGAATGTAGAATGTATTGTCACCAGGGTCAAATCAGTTATTGATCTTGTCTTGGACCAGTGGGATTGTTCCAAAAGTAGAACCCCAAATGGATAGAAATAGCATGCACACAACTGCGTTGTCTTTTGTTGTGCAATGAGTAAAATCCCCTGGAATTGTTAGTCCCTACTAAAACATACATTCCTGCACACACAGATCACCTCAGCAGACCAAAGGCAAAGGCTCAAAGCAGTCTAAAGACTCCAGTGACCCAGGTCTGCATGGCACCAACCTCTTGAGTTTTCCTTATCCGAACCGTTCCATTGGCTTTCTTGTACAACAACTAAAACCTACCCGCTGTGCTTTGCTAGCTAAAGTTTGCGGCACTGTTTTCAGGTCTCCCCCCCTCACCGCTCCGCTCCATTCCCCCAGCAGTGACTCTCCATGCCGTGTCGGTCGATACAGGGTTTCTCACTATGTGACGCAGGTACAGCTATGCAACATGCTCGCTACGGCCTGACAGAGCCCTCCGCCCCATAGCTTGTAAGATCTCCCGTTTACTTTTTTCAAAGTGTGCACTTATTACAAGCCTGACCCCAGTTCAGAAGCTATGGGGTACTACTGCTCTCCTCCTTTTATGATGTTGTCCATCCGTATCATGGGAGGGCAAGGAAGGTGCATGTAGACTTGGTAAAGGATCAGATCATGGCAGACTCCTGTAGCTGTGTTCAACGTGTTTTGTCGTTTATTCCAGCTCACCAGCTTCACACCTACTGGACTATTCTTATTTCTGTTTCCTTTGTTGAGTCATTTCCATTAGTTCTGTAAGTGGATTTCCTTTCCAAGGTTTTGCCTCCTTGGTGTATTGTTAAGTAATTGGGAATAATGTTGACTTGGGAGTTTTTTGTTTTTTGTTTTTTTTTAAGCCCAACTCTGTCTTGGTTTTAGGGAACATACCAACGCTGCTTGGCTAGGGGCGGTACTGAAAAATAACATATTTGTCCCCTCAAGATGATGGCTAACCACCAGTAGAGAATCCTGTTGTAACATCCTGAGCTTATTGGCCTAACACTGCCTGCACTTCCTCTTGGATAATTCATTTGTCTGACTGGTTAATGTAAAAAGACCAAGGAAGTGGCATGCAGTCAGCTATTGGATTTAGATGCTTGGATCTTGGGACCTTTTTTTTTTTTGTTGTTGTCTTTTAACAGATGAAAGATTTGGAAGGAGGTAAACTGATGCTGAATTTGTCTTGGAGCAAGTTTGTCCTGCTGGGTTATTATGTAGGACTGTCAAATTTGATATTTTACATCATGGGAAAAGGTACAAGACGTTGGTTTGATCTAAAATAGTCTTGATGTGTAACGTCTCCTGGCCAACGCTTTGGACTTTCTCATAGATTTGTTGCTTTCTAAATTTTCCCTGAAACGCGCATTTGTCGTCTACCCTGCACAGGTTTATAAAACATAAAATTGATGTGCAAGTGTATCCTCAACACCATTTTTTTTTTTTTTTTTTTACCTGCACAGGGTCAAGTGGGTGTGTACACTCTTGTTTTGTGGAAAGGATAAGACAGTGGAGTACATTTGGGAGATAGATCCCCCAAGTGGAGGGAAGACTATTCAAGAGTTTTTGGCATCTAGTTCCTCTTTCTTTGGCGTTGCCCCAGATTGACTCTCAGGTAATGTCAGAATCTACCTCTGCAGGTGAGACTAACTGTGAAAGAGGAGGCGCGAGTCACCACAGCTTCAGAAAGCTTTATTTTTATTAAAAACGATGAGCCCACACCCCCCTCTTTGATTGTACAATGTTCTTATAGTCCTGTCTTGCTTTTCAATAAACATTTTGTAGAATTTGCAATAGTTGTGGACTTATTTCATCACACTGCAAGTGATTGCGCAGTCTCTGTGGTTTCCCCTTACAAAATGAAATACAGTGCACAAGTGAGTAGGTTGTATGTACTATGTGCAGCTAAAGTGAAAATGCATAATAATGGATTGTTTATTACAGCATTTCTTGGTGAAGCTGATCCTCTGACATGTTACTCTAAGGTCAAGTTGGGAGACTTTTTAAAAAAAAAAACAAGCATAAACACTTTCTTTTAAAAGTTACAAAAGTTTTATTGCAATTCACGCCAGCTCATGGGGTTCTGCAGGAAAAAAAAAACACTCCATGAGATTTTCGCATGGCGTCTGTCACACAACAACGGAAAACAGGAGAAGAAAAATATACACACATGCATTTACCTCAAGTGCACTAGTTTAGTCTGGCACATTTCGCTCGAGCCAAAATCCTCTGTTCTTAAGCTGTGTAGTAAGAGTTATTTTATGTACCTGAATGTGCCTCGAAGGTGTCATTGGGAGGCAAAAAAACCCCAAAACAAATGAATGGAAGGGAATGTTTCTTCAAAAGACACATGATGATACTATGTAGGGAAAATGACAATGAAAGCCGAGAGTGCTTCAACACAAAAACAGGTATGAGTACAACCAAGTTGGTCATGTCTAGAGAAGCTGTCTTATCTTTTTAACCCTTGACAGTCGTGACACATCTGGATCAGGTTTCCCAAAAGCATTTCAGAGCTCAGATAATCTTGGTTCATTTGTTTAGGTTTCCTCGCATATGCAAGTCTTCAGGGGAGCCTGCCTATTGGTTTGTGTGAAATGTACTGTGGACTATTTTAGTTTTCCTTACATAAGGCCTTTGAATGAGTTGAATTTACTTCCAATAAGTTGCAGTAGCTTTATTTGTGCACATAAAGGTTATGCGCTCTTACAGTCTTAAAACTCCCTTCACCATATAAACCCCCCGAAACACTGGAGACGTTACCACCTAAGCAGGTCTAAAAGGCCAATCCCTGTCCTGTTGCAAACAATGGGAAAACTATTCTAAGTGCTCAAGTGCTTTTGGGTGCCTGGGCCATGGAAAGGTGTAAGCAAAACGGGACTGAATCCATCTTTCTGTTGATGAGGTGGAGTCTCGTCCGTGCTGCTTGTACCTCTCCGGTTTATTCGGAAAGTGGACCGGTAGATTTTTTTTTTCATTTCGCACTAGAGTAGAGATGAACCAGAATGGGAGATGGGCTGGGCTGGGTGTGCAGCCCGGGGGATGGAGGAGGGGTCGTGCCTGGATAAAGACTCCTGCAGAGGGTAAGAGGTGGGTTACGATCCCTGGCCCTCCAGCTCTGATGCAGGGGTGTCTGGCTCCTCATCGTTGTAGATGTTCTCCGCCTGGAGGAACAGGAGAGAAGGATGTACATAATGTTTATCAGACTAATTATAGCGTGGTTGGAAGAGAAAAAAAAAAAAAAAAGACTACATGCAAGTAAATAAAACTCAATGTAACACATGACTTAGCGGCTAGTACCTCAACGTGCAAATGGCTAACATTATTTGCTTCACAGAATTAGAAGCTGGGTTTTACAATTGTAATGACATTCTAATCAGAATAAAACCGCCTCATGTAACTACCTCAAACGAAATAGATTGGCCAATTCCCAATGAAATTTTGTTCGGTATGAAAGGGCTGGTATAAAGCTTTGATAATCTGTTCAATAGCAGGATAATAACATCTTATAGTCATGCAAACACTTAAATCGAACACATAATATTGTCTGTGCACCCTTGTCCAGAATAAGCAACATCAGCAAGCTTCAAATGAAATCTGAAAATTTTTTGTAATCATTTATTCTGATTACGTGCTTTTGTGCATGTACGCTTTAGTGTTCTGTCAAAAGCTCTCTTGAGATTTTCAATCATTGAGAACTATTTCAGAACGATAAACTATTCTGCATAAAATCGTGGCTAGTGTGGACTATTACACACAGCAAATGTACTCACCATCTGCCAGACTTGCATGATGTTGTCCTCGGACACTGAGCAGATGACCCAGGGTTCATTGGGGTTCCAGGAGAAGTCGGAGATCTTGGCTGTGTGGCCACCATGGATGAACTGATGGGAAGGAAGAGGTGGTCATGAGAGACAGACAATTAGATCCCATTCTGAGGAGGGGCGAACAAGATGTGGTGAGGAAATGGTTTTTGGTTGTGACAGCACTGTAGTGTCTAGTGGTGGGCTTGGCTGAAACCTGCCGTGCTGATATGGGTGGAAGATCTAGAGGTGAGTGTGGGACTGGGTGGATGGCAGCTGACATAATCTTGCTGTGGGATCTTGGCCAGTACTCACCAGCAGCTCCGGTGGGCCGTCCTCAGCATCCTCAGCCGACTGCTCCTCCCCGATTTTACTGGAAAGGCAGATCCAACAGTGTGTGAAACTGAGTCCATTTGGGGAACAGACACCTCGAATATGCAGTAAGTGTGATGTTTCTAGTTTTAAATCATTAACTGGGTCCTTGAAGGGACTGTAAGGGGACATACAATCCCTTCAAGGATGTATGAATTTAGCTATACAGTATGTAGTGTAGTTGTCTACTTACAGTGCAGACAGGTATCCAGTGTTCTACTAAATCATAGCTCACCACTTAACATTCCCTCAGATGGGCATCCATAGGACAACATGTTATCAGCTGGTGGTAAAAGTTTGGGAATCCCTGTTCCAGGCTATTGCTGACTGTGAATATTGTGCTTTATATTGTTTAAGCCTGTAAAGTGCTGTTTGTCCACTCAGGACCACTCAGAAAATAAGCATTTTCAGTTTTTGCAATACATTTATACAGTGATTTTCCTAAGCAAAAGTCAATCAGTATCTGATTATTGTCTAATATAAAGGCATACTGTAGTTTTTACCTGAGGTCCCAGACATTGAGGCGTCGGTCGGTGCCGCTGGAAGCCAGGATGGTCTCATTGTGAGGTGACCATTGTACCTGATAAAGTAGGAAACAGTGGGAGCCCGCAGTTCAGAACTCCACTCTGACACAAACGGCACAGTTGTTGACTCACACAGCAGCATAAAATAGACCCCAGTTCTCTGCAATCATGGATTTTTTTTTGTGGAAAACCAGCTGCATCACTGGAAATGGGCTCCGCCTCAGAAAAACAGGAAGGTTTCACAGTGATGCAGAAAGTATCCAGTTGCCTGTCGCCACCTCTAGATGTCGCTGAAGGATGGCTGAGCTTTTCACTCCCAGACTGGCAGATTTTCAGCCTTTCACCATCCAATCACAATTGAGGAAATTTTACAACATAGTGGGTGCAGTTTTACAGCTGATCTAAATGTTATGTCTGTGTTTAATGTCCACTTTTTTTTTTTTTTTTATATATATACACACAGGTGACCCGCAGATTATGATTTTATTTTCCATGGAAAGCTCCAGGGACTAACAAGTGAATAACTAAACACACAACTTTATATGCGTTGTGTTTGCATAACACTTGGTTGTACTGCAAATTCTTACCTGGAAAATTTCGTCTTTGTGGGACTCGAAGGAGTGAAGCTTCAGTTTGAGGTTCCTGAGATCCCACAATGCAACAGTCTGAGAGAAATACAGATATTGATATTAAAACTTTGAGAGATACTGGTACATCAACCAAGACCAGACCAGACCAAAACTGTTTTGGTCTGTTATTGGCAAAATTACTCATGACTGATTTTACATTTACACAAGTCCAGGCACAATTCTAAACAAATTCCAGAAAATACAACTGCTTCACAATGCTATGTGGGCCTTGAGAAGGCCTTGGTTATCGTATCCATTAAATAACAATCAATTTCAGTGAGCAGCGCGACAGCCCGGTCAAGTTTGTCCAATCCAGGTATTTTTTCCTCCTCTTTTCTACCTTGTCAGCAGAGCCGGTGGCAAGAATGAACTCGCTGTAGGGGTTGAAGCTCAGACAGTTGACCTCAGCAGTGTGAGCGTCCACTGAGTGGCTGGGCTTGGACGTGTTGTTGGACCGAGTGTCCCATCTGGTGGAAAAGAGAAGGTATGGAGTCAGAGCCAGTAAAGTATTGGAAATAAGATGAGAAATGAAAAGGAGGCAGACAGATTTTAAGTTGAGTTTGTCATCCTCATTCACAGAAGCAGAAGCAGTGTGTCGCTGAGGGCTTAAGGAGCAGGCTCGTGGTTTGAAACCGGTTTGAAACTCACATCATGAGTTTCTGGTCGTCGGCCACCGAGCCAAACAGGGACTCGTGGAGCAAATGCCAGGAGACGTCCTCCACCACCGCTGTGTGGCCGGTGAAGATGGTCTTGGCGTCCACAATCTTCCCTTCCTTCGGCCCGGCACCAATGTCCCATAGGCAGATGGTCTGGATAGGAAGGAAAGAGACAGGTCAGAGTTGGTATCAATTATTTTCCCGCTGCCTTGGTCTGTCTTCAGCTGGGAGCACACTATAGCACTTTTAGGCTGATCATAGCCACATTTTGTCATCACAGCATGGAAAACCAGTAAATAAACTCCCTGTAATCCTCTGGTCAGTTTTAGTTATAGTCACTCACATGGTCATCGGAGGCGCTGAGCAGGTTGCCGCTGAGGTTGGGGTTCCAGGAGAGGCCATAGCCTTCCTTCTGGTGGCCTCTAAGCCTTAGGTCGGGGCTACACTCTCCGCTGGGATCTGAAAGACAAACAACACACTGAATTCACCTCCATGATGTGTGATTCATTGGAGTGTGTGTATTCTATTCAACAGAAACTGACAAACAGAGCAGCACCATGTCGCCATAGCTTGGTACCACTTTCTTGTTCCTTGTCCTCTCCTCTCTTATGATGTGTGCAACAGAATTCTAACATAAGCGTGGAATCCCATGGAAATATAAAGGTTTTGGGGGAAATTGCTTCAAATAAGTTAATTTTCCATCACTTTGCAAGCAAAAAATTCTCTGGGGTACTCCTACGACCTGAGTGTGTATTGGCGTATGTTAGATGTGTGTGTCAGCATGTGCATAGAATAGATGATTTGTAGAGGAAAATGTTGAAGCAACCAAAGATACTTGCAAGAATTGTGCAAATCAAAGATCCACCTGAAGAATAAAGTGTGTGCATAGTCCGACATTCTGTTATAGAAAATGAAAAGAAAAATTGTGTTCTTTCGTCACCAAGCGCTGCAAACAAGGAGCAGCCCTAACAACATCGGAGAGCAGTCTCAGGCAGGTGCATCTACCCCGGGTCTTTGACACACATATGGATGCGGTCCCTATCAAAGTCCACGACAAGAAGTTCTGCTTTGTTGTGCATGAAACCACAGACAACTGCAGAGACTTTTTGGTTCACAAAAATAAGTAAAATGAGAAAAAAAAATGGCCCTAGTATTCATTAGGGTGTGTGTAGAACAGCAGTCCAACCTGGTTTGGAGGGGTGCTTGGTGTAGTCAAAGACCAGCACGTCGGATGTGGGGGTCTTGGTGGCGATGATGCAGGGATTCTGGGGCATGTAGCGGGCTCGGTTCACCTCTCCCTCATGGTTGATCTTGATCTCAATCTCTATTTTTCCACTGACTGAACCAAATCCGCCAAACTCTGAAGAGGAAACACAAACAATCTTAGTACATCCAGAGTAGGAAATTAACAGCAGCAAATACAACATTTGATCGGATTTAAAACCTTTTGATGCCTTGTATTTAGATAATTCAATTTACATTTTAAAGACCTTTTAAGGCCCCTGTGAGCATATCTGGGGGCATGATTTGTCATAAAAACTCCATAGTGGACATATCATTTGTATCAAAGGTATTCAACATGTTGTCAACTATTATTCTTCTGCCATCTGTATGCTGCTAGGTTGGCTTCTGTATGCATTGAGGTTTAGACTTCAACTGTACCTTCAAATCGTTCAACAGCCGTACACACACTCACAAACACATACTACCTCTAACATCACACCAAAGCAGCAGGGAGCCTTCAGCACCCCTGCACACAGTGGGGCACCCATCAACATACCTGCTGGAAGACAGAATAAGACAGTTTCAGCACCCAGGAGTAATGGAGCATGACATGGATCTCACTTGATTCCCTCTCCTTTTCTACCATACAACAGGTTTAATCTATTCCATATTTGATTACTGTAGGAAATATTTGGGTCTGGCAAAGAACAGGTCTAACAGAACTGAAACAGAGGGAAACTCAAATCACTAACCAACTTTAATAATTTTAATAATTAAGTGCCTTGATGTGAGATAAATATAGATAAATCTTAAAGCACAATAGAGCTCTTATGTAATTGCTTTATTGGAGGCAGGTTAGTTTACGGGTTGAGCCTTCTTTATAAAAACAACACCAACTTAAACCCCTGATCTAACAAAACAAAGCTTGAAACCTTACATTTCTGTGACTGAGTTTGCCTGTCTTGTTGGAAACTTTTGAGTAACAAGCAAATACTAATCTGAAAAGCATTATATTTTTTGACTAAGATCTAAGCTTGCAGACAACTCCTGGTGTATTTACCTCCTTTCTCGCTGTCGTAGTGTGAGGCATCAAACTGGGCGTCATCATTTGGCACCTGGACGCTGGCGATGACAAGGTGGTTCTGCTCATCTGATGTGTGGGTCCCCAAAACCAGCCTGTGGACAGCATAGTCCTTCCCCTCCGGCCTGCAGAGTACCACAACATGGCGGGTTTAATATTCCGCTAGTCATACTTGGTAGCTTATAGCGTTGACTGCCTTTCAATTGTACATTAGGGCAGGGCTTTAGGCTACTGTAATGAATAAGGAACAAAGTAGGAAGGCATTTCTGATACACATCTATCAAATTTTGTCAAAGAATATTCAAAGATTGTCCAAGACCCTGGTAATGATAGTAAAAGGCCAATAATAAAATACTAAGCTATTATATAGGATTGTATGTGCTATGGTCTAAAAAGACTAGGTTTTTGTTTTCTCAAATTTGTTACTGTATTCTCTCTATTTGGTAATGCTGCTGATGCGAATGACACACATAGCAGAAGGCGATTTCAGTTTAATCCACTCCTCTCGTAGAAAAGCTATTATTTTTCTTCAAAGTGTCCACCTTTGAATTTCATCAGAAACATTCTGTCTCTCATGCTGGCAAGTACACAATTCTGAGACAGAGAAGCATCTATAATATATACATGCATCTTACATGTACAATTGGTTTGGGTTTCTGTGTATTTTGGCAAAGAAAAGAGCTTCTGGCCTCACCACCTCTTCATTGTGATTGGTTGGTCTTAGGCATGTGAGCACTCCTCTAAAATATTTAACTTAACTCTGACAAAGTAGAAGCCAGCGCAGCATCTTTTCAGATGTTATGCGTTTCTGTGAGTTGTGTTTTAAGTAAAAAAGTGGGAGGTGGTTTGAAAAAAGCAGAATAGTGTGAACACACCCCAACATGTACTCTCAAAGTACAAAGCTGCTCTGTAACAACAGCAGTAAGATGGAGATCATGTGGATACCTGCTGACATCAGGAAGCCACTGGACAGTGAGGCTCGGCCACTCCAGTGCATGAGTCATCACCAGGTCATAGAGGAAAGGTGTGTTTTTCTTCCAGATCTTGTACTCCTCATTGATGACCCTCTCCTCCACTGCATCGTCATACACTGTAGCAAGAGGAGATGGGATAAGCTGGAGTTTTAACAATTTCAAATTAAGTGTCATTAATCACATTGGAAAAACTAAACCAAAAGCATGTTGCACCCAGACTTTGTCCATTCAAATTGTTTGGTTACAAGTGTGTGGGTACCAACAATGAATAACTAATTAACAGGGCAACAGAAACCCAAAACTACACAAGAACAATGTGCAATCATGTGAATATTGTGACCTACCCTCCATGGGTCTTTCACCAGTACCTGTAAGACACTGAAGATGTTAAAAAATGAAAGAAATTGACTTGAGCACTTTTTTGTATGATGTACTTTGTGACTGAGCATAACTTTGGCAAATAAATGCCATGTGAAACATTTTTTGCCTCTCCTTGTTTTGGTGTAGAGTGTGGGTTCCTCTTGCCCTTTCTAAAATGGACTCATTTTCTAAAAATGGAGAGTTGGCATCGTCTTTTTAAACATTTCACATTGGCTAACGCAATAGAATAGCTACTATGAGCCCGTTTTTAACCTTTATTGAGGGAACGTTGACTGAGCATGCATGCTTTATTCCAGCAACACCCTGCTTCACATCCACACTGGGAGCTGCCCACTACAGCCAGTCTTCTACTGTTGGCCACTGAGCAACTACACTGGAGCAGGTTGGAGTTCGGTGCCTTGCTCAAGGGCACCCCAACAGTCTTGTTTAGAGCGGGAAGAGATGTTTTCCCACCTAGCCACAAAACAGCGTCTCTAATCTCTAGACCAGTGGTTCTCTATCCTGGTCCTCGGGACACAGTCCAACTGGTTTTCATTCTATCTAATCAGTGATTAGTTTACATCTGGGATGACAGGTGGATTCAATTAACTTCTTGGTAGGATAGAAATCTAGCAGTACTCTAGGTCCCGAGGACCAGGATTGAGAACCACTGCTCTACCGTCTTGAGAGAACGTCACGCCAAATTCCGTTCAACAATCTGTCAGTTGCTGCCTTGCTTATCGGTTCAGGCACATACCTGGTAGAACATAGATTAAGACCTAATACGAATCGTTTAGGGTGTACTACATTCTTCGGCATAAATAGTCCACCGCGCAGCGCTTTATTTCAATAAAATATCAACATTCAGAGCTGGTTCACATTGCTCGCTACCGCCCTCAACACGTATTTAGGTGAAAGAGAATTGTGGTAATAACAGGCGAACCGATTTAAAGTTGAAATTTTGTTATAATAAGTGTCGCTTGGTGTATTGGATGTATGCCGAATTGAAGAGTGAAAGTTTGGCGTGACGCTTTCATTATAGCTTACAACAGAGAACCGCACGTACCGCGGCTACTGTATAAGCTGGAAACGGAGCTAGCAAGCTACCTAAAACCAATGAGCCATCTGAGCAGAGTTAGCTCAGAAAGCTAGCATGTCATGCTAACAACCATGATAGTAAACGGCCGTGGTGCGCACACAAAGCAGCATTCGGGGAAAATGGGCCACCATCTAGCTGTGGTAAACCTACCCTCTTTATCAGCCATGTTCCCGACTCAGCGGTGTGTCACGATGCCCGAAAGCAAAGTAACTATGAAGACGCTGTTTTAGTTAATAGTGTTATTATCCTAATAACCGCTTTGGTTGTATCGCCGCTAAACTCAGGTCCTTCCTTTTCAGCGCGGATTTCGTCGGCGCTTACTGCGCACGCGTCAGTGCTCATCCCACTCAGGGCCAGCAATGCGCGCGCAGTACTCGGTGCATTCAAGTACTTCTGGTCGGAAATAATAACAAAACGGACTGTGAAAGTAGTCTTGTGGTGACGACTGTTACCTCAGAAATCAAGCGACACGGAGCCACTTTATGCTGCAGGGGGAGAAACAGTGGGCGAAATCCGCATCAGGCGCGTAATTGATGATGGTGGAGTTTTTGTATAAGTACGCACAAAATATGTGACAAACAAGTATGCTGCCTTCGTGATATGTCGGAAATATTGAGTTACAATGTAGCTCTGTGCCTCTTGATTTCTAAAATAACAGCCACCAAAGAACCACTTTGGTTACAGGGTCCATTTTGTTATTTCCAACCAAAAGCACATGAATGTCTGACATCATTTTTTATGACTTCTGAATTCAGAAGTAGAAGCTTACAAGGAGCACTTGAAGACAGCAATAGAAAAATCCCACTTTAGCAGTCATAATTACCATTTTGTTGGGTCATTCTTGCCCACTCTACCCATAATTACAATATTTCCAACAGTATGACAGCAGCATAACAAATATGTCAACTTCGCCTATTTTTACTTAAACCTTTCTTTTACTTTTACTTTGCCTAGATGAATTTCAGCTTTCATATGTTCTATATTATGTTCTATATATATATTATATTTGAGAAAATATTTTCCAAGGTAACTGTAGTCCATTTCAGTCAGTGGAAATTTAAAATTATTGATTAATTTCAGGTATTTCTGTAGCTTTTTTGGCTATTTCCAAAACATTTTTGTCTATGCCCACTGTTGAAACAAACAGTAACAACATTGAATGCATTCCAATGAGTTTATTTTGTAAAAGTCTTGTCCATAAACAGCAAAAACAGTTTACAGTAAACTACAAACTTTGAAAATGTAAAACATGTTCCAAATACGAGCATAACAAAGATTTGAAGTTAGGGAAATAAAAAAAAATGCATGAGTTTACATATAGACAGTGTCTTAATCAACTATCATCAAAAAATAAATAGGCCTATATTTCATGAAGACAACTATGGAAGCAAAATAAAGGCAACTGGCACAGAGTTAAAGCGGTGTCGTGTCATCTTCAACAAATCAATCAAAATCAACGATCATAAAATTGAGTTTGGCAATTTCAGAAAGCATTATCACATTGTCTATTGTTCACAATATTTCAGGTGAAAACCATCTTCACACCTCTTAGTCTCCCTTTAAAGGTAATCTGGTACGGTTTACTTTTAGATTTGGATGCTGAACCAAGGCAACATAAAAAAAACAGTAGGTGTATTTCTTTTCCAAGTCCACCGCGTATCAACAAGTATCCGACTTAAAACCAAGAGTCAACGCAATACCTTCATAAAAGAAGTGATTTGGAGTACAACAGTTGAGCATGCCACTATAAAAAGCTTTGAAATATACAGTGACCTATTCCACAGATACACAGAAGAACAGATATATCACTTTTCCATAAAAAGATGAGCTGTTACCTAGAGCAGTCCAAGTAGAATAGTGGTCCTATATTCTACAACAAAAGTAAAATATACAGATATAGTTAATATTGAGTTACAATGTGTAACCCACTTGTGCACAACACTTCATACATTTATCTATGTATTTCCATTCGTCTTTTTCTGGTTACATAAAAGAGTAACGTATAGTGTGATGGATAATGTTTCGACAGTTACTGTATATTCCACGAGTCCCTCCCGTTTTTATCCTCGTAAAAAAAGCGATTTCAAGCTACAACTAGAGTGATCAGTACACTGCAATACCCAACATATATCATAGACTGTAAGAGAGTATATATATACGGTATATGGAGGTCTTATCAAACATGTTTGTACACAGTGACGGGTGATCATGAATGGGTCGACTCAGATAGGTAGGCAACGGGCCAGTATAAATATTGATTCATGGTTATCTTACACTATGTTTGGTTATCAAGTGCTGGGAACCCCCCACCCCCACCCCACTCCCCCACCCTTACACCCTCTCCCCCGTTTGTCTGGCCTAAACCCAAAGACAGATGTGGTGACATGGTGGATATTATGTATTGTATCATAACGTGTACGGAGTAGGGATGCACCGATACCGCTTTTCTTCACTGGATTTCACAAACTAAAAACTGAAGTATCCGATACTTTACTTTTACCAAAAAATATAGAGACTTTAGACCATTAGAGGTCACTGGAAAAAAGGAAAAAACATGTTTGAAGGGGCAAAAAGGTTTTTACTGGAAGCACAAAATGACCGTAATATATCTTGAGGGGGTTGATAGCGCGCGAGCGGCACTGTAACACATTACAGCTACGAAGGCTGAAAAGCCTTGTTGTCAAGCCGAAAGAAGCAAAAGACAAAGCAGCATTATTATTACAGTATTTTGCTGATTTGTGATATATTAGCTCTTCACCGGACGTTTCTGTTGGATCTCTCCAGTGAGTACTCATCCAATACTTGACCTTTATTAGATGCTCGGGAGGAGCCCCTCTATAAGAGCCGGGCTCTGTGTATGCGTTCGTTCGTACGTTCGTCTATAATGCTTTTTGCAATATACACTGATTAGGGGAATTATGCCCTAAGAGTCCTGCATAAGGGAAATCCAGTGTGCGCTCGTACACCAGGCAGTACGGTAGAAGTCAAACAAGCATCACCCAACTGGAGGCTGGCGTGCTGTACATCCACATACAAGGAAGTAGCTCAGTGTTTTTCCAATGGCTAAGTCAACACATAAATTAAATATTTTGTTCAGTGATTCTCCACAACACTGTGGACCCCCCACCCCCCCCGAGCAGTTAGACAGTGCTAGTGCACGTGTTGAACAATAAGCTTAGACCGTTAGGGGTCACTGGACAAAAATGATGTAAGGTATCAATCTTTCTCCTTTAGAGAGATCCAACATGACAAATGACACTGGAGAAATTCTCTGATGTAATGCCCAATTTTTTTTTGACCCTGGCATCGACCTGATATCCGACCCCAGCATCAGTATCGGTGCATCTCTCATACAAAGACATGAGTCCAACAGATGTGTGGAGGTGACAGTGGTGGCCAGTAGACGGTGCTGATGAGAAATCATGTTGTAGTTTCACCTTTCCAACATCACAGCTACAAAGAATGACTTCCCTTCCCTGCCCTCTGCACTTAATGTTCTTCTCTGAGCAGCTGATTCTGGGGGAAGCAGAAGAAAAATAATTAATGAAAGAATTAAACATCTGTGTACCAACTCTCCAACATTATGTCTTAGTGATAAATCCCATTCACATTTTTGAGGTTAAGGGTGACACTCTCCAGGGTTTACATCAATACCTGTCCCACAAACTAATTATAATGATACAATAATAATAATAACATATGCAACACGTTTTTAAGTTACAAAATGCTATTAGGAAACATAGAACTAAAAAATAATCATGCAAAATAAGTGACACATAAGAACTGTTCCTTGTAAACATTGCAATGGCTATTCCCACACTTCATAATTTTACTTTAATGTTTTATACTGAATTTAATTATTTTATTTTTGTATTATTATTATCATTATTATTATTAAGTTAAGGATTTCCTAACTTCTGTTTTGAAAATTGCTGTATAAATAGAGTTTATTATTACTGTTCTACCCAGGAAAACCTGTCAGCATTTAAAAGAATCAGTCATTTTACAGCAACTAGGGCTGCAACTAACGATTATTTTCACTGTCGATTAATCTGTTGATTATTTTCTCGATTAATCGATTAGTTGTTTGGTCTATAAAATGTCAGAAAAAGGTGAAAAATGTGGATCAGTGTTTCCCAAAGCCCAAGATGACGTCCTCAAATGTCTTGTTTTGTCCACAACCCAAAGATATTCAGTTTACTGTCATAGAGGAGTAAAGAAACCAGAAAATATTCACATTTAAGAAGCTGGAATCAGAGAATTTTGACTTATTTTTCTTAAAAAATTACTCAAACGGATTAATCAATTGTCAAAATAGTTGGTGATTGATTTAATAGTTGACAACTAATCAATTAATCATTGCAGCTCTACAATTAACAGTGTAATGAAAAGCCCTTGTCCACAGGCATGTAATTGCAGCTTTCTTATTTGGCTTGCAACTTTCATCAGTCCCCACACCTTTACTGTAATTTTATCAGCAAAACTGCCTTGCAATTTTCAAGCATTTTTGGTCAGGAAAATTATAAAAGCTCCCTGAAATCATGAAGTCGTGGATTGTTGAACTAATGGTACGTGAACATGTAGGTGCTTAGGAAGCCCACCTTATTGTCGGTGGTGTTTTGGATGATGTCATTGTCGGGGTCTCCTCCCTCAGAGCCGCTCTTCTGGTCGTCGTCCTTCCCATCCTTCTCCAGATCCTCCTCTCCGGACGAGATCCTCGACAGCTTGGATGATTTCTGACACACAGACACACAGATCAGGATGCAGGAAAACCTGGCTGCTCATCAGCTGGCAAAATATGTCAGTCGCACATCATGCTGTGCATGGGAATGGAATAGAAAAGACAAATTCAGCAGAGGACCATAAGCAAAAGACTGAAAATCAGTCTTGGGTGACCTGACAACACACAGTTCCACTGTTCACTGTCTTTGTAGCAACTGATAATGCAATAACTGGCAGGTAATGTAATAACTGGTCAAAACCTATAAAAGTGTCCCTCGAAATGAGTCTGAAAAGTCATAAAATGTTATGTATGTATTATGTATGTATGTACAGTATGTATATATGTATGTTAAAGTAAGTTGCTGGATAATGCAATAACATTTTCAGACTGATACTGTCATATTTCATTCCTTAATTTGATAAATTATTACATTAACTGACAATTTTTTTTAATATTATAAGGGATGTAACATTTTTTCATTAAATAATACTTAAATAATTCATCAATAATAATGACACTGTATTTGTACATTTTATGGATGTAAACATTATAATTACTACTACTGTCTACAGTCTTTAGTGATCCGTCTGGAGACGTCACAGATATGACATTACATATGAAATGATCAGTTGTTACCTGTTTAAATGCTTCAAGAGCACCATTTTAAAATACAGTCATTTCAGCAGTGGTCTATGAGTGTGGGGGTGAGGGGGGGGGGGGGAGGTGAGGGGGGTTGTTAAGGAACGAGCGAATTATTGTCCCCCTTCACATTTGCCCAGAAACAATGAGGACACATTTCATCTTTTCTTAACAGAGGAGAGGCCACCCCCCCCCGCCCTCTTTATCCCCTCTGAACCCCCCCCCCCCTTATCCTCTCTGAACCCCCCCCCCCCCCCTCTTCTCAGTATTTCTATGATGTGACAGCACTCTCTCGGAGCAGCAGCCTGCTCTCCAGCAACGCTACATTCCTTCGGATGCACCACATGTGCTGTGCGTAATGGAGCCCAGTTGCTAGGCAACAGCGGTTGCTAAGCGAGGAGTGGGATGCGGGTGACTTTTTCAACCTGCTTCCATTTACAGCGGCAATGGCTTATGCACTAATACAGTAACACACTACGGCAGCGGCCGACTCTGCAGCGCGCCATCCATTCACAACCATATACCTTTTTAGAGTAATGGCAAGGTCAAACCGAAGAGGACGCCATCATAAACACAGCAGGACCCCCAGGAACGGAGGTCGTTTAAGGAACTAAAATGTTTGGATGAATGAATACAGTGAATTACCACACAAGGAAGGTACAGTCTAATTTTCGGATGAAGGAAATTGAAGGAATTAGCAAGGCCGCCCTGGTTTTAGAGAGAAATTAACTGGAAGGTTCAGTCCCCTTAACAGCCAATACTGTTTCCATCAACAGCCATGTGTCCTGCTGAAGTGCCCTGGAGCAAGACACTGAAGCCCTGCCTGCTCGCTGACTGTATGTCGCTCTGGATCAGAGCATCAGCTCCAGAAATTATCTCTAATGAATAAAAATGTCCTCTCTGCATCTTTTGTTCATGCTGCCCTTTCTGTTTGAATGCCTGAAGTTCAGATACAGCCTTTAAAGGAGAGATCCAACCTGAAACACTTCAACAGCTATTGGTGATGCACTTTGCATTTCTGGGCAACAATCATACAGGGAGAAATCCAGACAGAATCAGAGAGACCAATTTCTCTACCAGCAGTAGCCTAAATAGACCAGAATGCAATGCAGCTAAAAGACAAGTTGCATTTTGAGCAAAGGGGCGCAGCCATGATCATAGTGATGTATAACCCACAGCTGAATGATCACACTTTCAAGCTATTTATATGGCCACATGCCCACCTTTGACTCAAAGCAACACGACCCCTTCTCTGGGGTTGCCAAAAGGCATTCTGGGAAATGTAGGAAAATCACAAACTGAAATACAAGTAGACGCAGGTTGAGGGAAAGTGGGTGCAACAAAAAAAGTTAATTACAACACTTCATCACCAAATAACTCCTGGAATGCATTGAACATCACAGACTGATGATATGTAACAGTGTAACTGTATCTGATGATGGATTTTTCCTTTAATGCAACTAACTTAACACAACTGACCTCTATCACTCATCCAAGGGTGCTACCTCTAAGTTGTTATTGCAAATATGATGTAATAACTGACCTAAAAAGATTGCAAATCCACTTACTAAATTCATAACTTCCGCCCTTTAAACCGATAATATCATCAAGCCTTCAATTTCAGACTGGTCACGTGACAGAGATAAGGGGAGTCACTTCCTCTGTACTGCTCCTGTGAACCTAAATTGTCCTCACTTGCTGTGTTACCATGTTCATCGGCTGGAGCGGAATACCTTGGAGGCGGCCGTCTTTTTCCGTTTGGATCCGGTCTTGTCTCCCTTCAGCTTTTCCTTGTCATCCTCCTCCTCTACAGAGTCTCCCTCCTCTCCCTCACTGCTGCCGTCGGCTGCGTTTCCCCCCTCTTCTGTTTCCGATGAACTCTGTTGCTGGATGGCCTGTGTGTGGAAACAACGGCTTTTTATTAGAGGGATGCGTCTGAATATTCAGTTATTTGTTTTAGGGTTTTTTTTAAAGAGCTATTCCACAATTGTAAATGCAATCTGATTAATTTGCAACAAAACTAAGAACAGAGATTAGTATGGATTATTTATACACTGAATGAAAGAGTACTAATGGGACTATTTGGTCAAAAGTTGACAAACAGTATGAGAGGTAGCAGTTATAGGGGAGACACAGGACAAATGAATTACTGTTTCCCCATATCTGTCTGTCACTATTTTTAATGAAAGCAGAAAAAAAGCCCTATTTGCTCTGAAAGTAGCCTGTAGCCAATGTTCATACTCATTATTTCACCACTGCATGAAGCCTTTCAAGAAGTATGCAGAGTATGAGCTGGGCACACAATCTAATACATAGTGCTATTTGTAATATTATACATACTTACATAATATACATGTGTTTACCCAGGCTAGTTACATGAAATTCCATAATACAGCGTTATAAATTCAGTTATACCTCATGTCCTGTCCTGGCAACTGACAAAGAGAATCCTCAAATTTATCAACATGAGACTGCAAGGCAAGAAGAACTAATCCAAGTTTCTTATTCAGTTGCCTTGTGCTTTGAACGGGCCTTTTATTTGTGCCTTATAGTTTTGGCAAGGCAACAATGCGGCTTTGTGGGCCTGTCTGGCATCCCGGCTAGCCCCCTCATGCTTTCTCCCTCTGTCTTCTCCCTGAACTGCAGACATAATAGACTGCCGACTGACCTGATAGCCTGTGAACTTGACGCCGGGGTTGTTCTCGATCTCCCACAGGCCCTCGTTGAAGCCTTTCCTCTTGTTGGACTTGCCAAACTTGTCTTTATACTCCTTGTAGGGCAGAAGATCCTTAGGGCCCAGGAATGCACTAGGGAAGAGGGGGAAGGTATATTGAGATGAGGATTAAATATTGACCGATATTGGCTTTTTTATGAACTCAGATATCGGCCAGTCAGTGTCGTCAAACATGCAATGAAACTGTATTTTCTTTGCACATTTTATTTAGTCATTTAATGTTTTTTCATCCAAAAATATCAGTATTAGTATCAGCCTTCAAAAACCCATATTGCTCGAACCCTAGTTGATACAGCTCTTGACAAAAACATTTGTCAGCTTGGTGCCAGCACACACTAAGTTAAAATAGCACCAAGCATGTGGCAGCAATGTCAGAAACTGTTCCCAATATGGTGAAACTGCATCATGGCTCCATAAAAGTCCCTGTAATTACACTCTGACGACTTTTTGTTTTCTTTGAACAACATAAACATGAGTGTGTATTGAACACCACAGATGTGGGAAGAAGCGTGCCTACGTTTCATGGGTCCCAAAGAAGAAGATGGGATACTTGTTGGCGGGCGGTTTGACAGCTCCTTCTGGAAGCTCATCAATCTGATGGGAAGACAAAGTGAAGGGAAAGAGAGAGTGAAGAGAAAGAAAGAAGAGGGGGGGGAGAGAGATGCTTATAGTGACTTCTTGTAAATGGCTAAACATGTAGCCCGAGAGCCTCTATTGACATTTCACCATAACTCTGACATGATAGCCTATGTGCGCCATTGAATCTGAGGCCATTATGTCTCGTATAATAGGCTGCTGTGTATGTTACAAATCATCATTTGCGGCAAATGTCTTGGGTATATTTGTAACAGTGTTGTAGATAGAGGCACAGCGGGTTACCTGAGGTCAATTCTAGGCTCATTTAGTCAATGAGTGATACATGGAACCATTACATGAGAAACGCATATGAAACTAAAATGACATTTGTTTCATTACAACTCAAGCTAGGCTTTATAGGTACTGAATGGAGCAGGAAACGCAAGAAACAGCTGCTATATCCCTAACACTGTTGTGTTTATTCCACACTGGAAAAAACAACATTTTCCACATTATTACTCTACATTATAAAAATAAATAAAGGCTCTTTATGGACATTTTGGTCGTCAGTCGCCGGAATATGTTCCCCAAATCGGGTTGTGGAGCCACCCCAAGCCAAGGTAGGGCACCGTAGCATCCCTCCTGTTCCCCCAGCAAAGCAGCGGCTGTATTGTGCCTGTCAACCCCGCCTCCCTGCGCTCCCAGCCCGGCTGCATCCCAGACTTACCCTCGCCGGCCAGTGCGGGTATCCCTTCATCTTAGCGAAAACCAAATCTCCTGCCTTGTACTCCCGCGGCCGTGGTCGTGCCATGTCGTTGGATAGAAAACGAGGTTTAAGATGTGTTTATAATCCTTTTAGTTCTCCCCGGGGCCCTCAACGCAGGGCTAAATTATCGACCATCAATGTTTTTATATCAAGACTGCAGTTTACACGGAAATAAATAATTAAAAAAACGCGTAAAACGGGGCCTGTCAAAGGGCTATCCTCTTACGCACGAAAACAGGTGTAAACGGAGTTGAGAATGGCCGTAAGGTGGAGCAGGGCTGCCTACCAGCGCAAAGCTAGCTTGAATAAGAAAAATGAAACTTCCGGTCTTGGCTTTCAAAATAAAAGCATTAGTGACGCACATGCGTTTAAACGTTTCTGTTTAATACTTTTATTGGTTTTCAACATTATACTCCAGAAAGTATTAGAGTACAACAAACGCCATATTTCACAAAACTTGGACACCCCCCCCCTCCCACACACACACACACACACACAAAAAGTGCAATATCACATCAAAACTGCTCACCAGACATTGATTCCCCCCACATCTCCCTTCTCCCTTTCCCGTAGTATAACAGAATGAATGAATAGATAAATTCATGAATTAACTTTTTACAATCAAGTCATATTTTTTCCCTTAAAAGCATATATATAGCCTATGGATAATCCAATCCTCACAAAATGTAAATCAGATTGATTGTACCTACTTAGTGTACTATGAATTTTGGTCATACAAATGTATATCACTGAGCTGAAGTAGGTTTACTGTCCATTACAAGTCAGCCAGAATAAGTCTCCATTAGAGTGACCTGTGCTTTAAAAAAAAAAAAAAAAGGCCACGCTCTACGCCTTTTTCTGAAGGCAATAATTTAATATCCGGTCTTGTTCTGGCTAATTCTGTGTGGCTTGACGTAGCTGGCAGCAATAGCCTTATTAAGGAGCCACTGTTAGTGAAGAGGAAGAAAAATGGAACTAATGCTAATTTGTTTTTGTTGTTTTTTTTATCCCAGGAGCAACCCAACACACACACACTCACACATACACACACTAGCCAGCACCATTCCTATAATATTGCTAAAAGGCTTTATAGTGTGTCTTTGATTCTCAGTCATGCGTTTAGTGACCTTATCATACTTTGTTTTGTTTGTTTGTATCATCATAATATAATATTCCTATAAGGACTTAGTATTGCTGTGATATTTGTATAGTAGCCTACCCTTCTGAAATGTATTATTGGATTACTATAGTTTGTTGTAAGCTTGTAATAAAGCCATGAAAAGGAGAAACATGTCTAAAATATCCACCTAAAGTCTAGTCAGTTTCCATTTTAATTCAGGAGATGATAAAGGAGATGATCTCTAATACCTTACTAAATTTATCTTTATTAAATTTAAAGATTATAAAATGGCCTCCAATCAAATAGGCCAGTGGATGTTATGTTTAGATCAGCGGTGCCCAAGTCTTTTGACATGGAAGACTGAGGGCCCAAATGAGCATGTGGAAACTGGACTGATATTTTTAAACTGATTGATTGATTTAAAATGGGAATTAGCTTTTTAGATCATATAACATCATATTGTTAATGTGCCTTACAGTAAGCAGGTTGTCTCAAAATCACTCCTCAGACTCAATTGCATCCAAATAGACCAAACACTGTATGTTGCATCATCATCATCACCATATTATTATTATTATTGTTGTGTTTATTTATTTCGTTTTATTAATATTATTTTTTATTGATAATAATAAGAAGAAGAAAAGAAGAAGAAGAAGAAGAAGAAGAAGAAGAGGAAGAAGAAGAAGAATATAGGCTAACAACACAATCTGTTTTGATTCTCCATTGTTTCAAAAGATAAAATATTTTTGTAATGATCAAACAGTTTTTAAAGTTAGTCTGCCCTCCCCCTCCTGACCCCCCCCCCCCCCCAAAAAAAAAAAAAAAAAAAAACGTCAATACTTACAAAAACCTACAATAATTACTATAACTTTACTAGGAAATGCATCCAATGATGATAAAACAAATTAACTAACCTTCATGGCAGTTTTGCTTTATCCATGTACCGAAGGCTGCACTTAAAGGCTATACTGTACTCACATGCAAAAAATGTTAAGTTATGATTAGACTTTATATGCAATTCAAAGCAAGAATAGATAGGAATTCAGTATGTTATCACCCTTTGGCTCTAAGGCCATTACATACTCAGTGCAAGGCATATACGCTAACGCAAGTTCTTGACCTACGCGCTGTCTGCTTATAGTGTACGCATGTCCAGCAGCTTCCTACAGCCCTGTCCGAGGTAATACTGCATTTATCCACAAGGGGGAGCAAAGCCACCAGTCTGGAGCATGGCAGCATTATATTATCTGGAGCACTGACATATGAGCAGAGTGTTTACAATGGCTACAATGGAGGAATGTGTACTTTTATAGATTCTCCATCGCCGCTAAAAGAAAAAGTTGAAAAGAAGAAGGTACTGCCAGATCAGCCAGTGTCTCTTCTGACTGAGCCACTGCCATTTTCATTTGTTTAACACAGGAAATTACTTCTTCATTTAGTGTCCCTACCTGAAAAGCATGACATTGCAGCAGATGTCATTACAAATTTTGTTGTTGCATGTGCTGTTTTTCTTCTAGACCGACTGCAACGAAACACGACACTGCCATCTAGAGTTTTGGTAGTCTACGCCCAGAACTATAAATGTGCACTCTGTGGTAGACACTGCAAGCAAGCTACAGCGACATTTGAATGCAAAATTATAGCCTAGCCCTAACGCAAGCCAAATGGGAGAAATCACAGTTATTTCTAACCTGCGGCCTTATATCTGCCACTAGTTGAGTTTGTTAGCTTGAGTTCATCATTGGCAAACGGCTGCTGTCCTCAGTGTGTGGCTGGTTGTAGTAGGAAACACACCCATGGACTGACATTTGAGTGAGCGCTAACCCCTCACTGTGAGTTTGTTGGTTTTACCAGTGAGCCAGATAGCAGTTTAGCCCTGAGGGAGAGCAGACAAGTAGGTATATAGAGCATACAAAGGGAGCTGGGCTTTTTCCTGCCCAGTAAATGCTGTAGCTACTATTAAGACTACTAATAAGAGCCCCTAGCCAACAGTGGTACATTTCTTCTTGATTATTATAACCACCCCGCTATTACCACGTACGCATTTCCCTTACACTACTTAGAGAAGCAAAGAAGGTCATACTAAATTCAACTAAAACTCACTACCAAATATTAAACACATTAGGCAAAGATCTGACAGAGAAAAAGATCCTGCAGAAGTGATAATAAACAAACAGATAAAAAAAAAACTGTGCACATCTGAAAGAAATTTCAAGAATTTGTGGAACTGATTAAATTGAAACGACAAATGAAATATTTGAAACAATCAAAAGCTATAGTGAACACAAGGCACCAGGTGTGGCCAGCTGCTGCACTGAAGTTTATTATTTTGGGTAAAAATTTAATCTACATGTAAATTATGAAAAATACATCAGAAAAATTACACACTACCGAAATTCGCCAGTCATTCTTAAACCCAGGAAAACAGGAGACACAGCATCCAAATTCAATTTAGTATAGTTAATAATGTTACAGTTAAGATAATTACAAAGTATTCAAAATAATAGTAGAATAGTATGGTAGTATGGATTTATATCATATCAAACATGGTTTATACAAGACTTGCTGACTACTAGAGCTTGTTTCAGTCTAATACCACTTGCAAAGAATTAAAGTATGTATATGGTAGTTATTACAGTGGATGCAGAGAAGGCTTTAAATTGCATGGAGTGGTCTTTTCACAACAGTAGAAACTTTGGCTTTCCTATTGAAACAATCACACTGAATTCTTTGAGCAGGCACAGGATCGCCATGTGGCCTTAAAACTGGTTCATGTGGAAATGGACACACCAAAGTGCACATGATAAAAATTACGTAATTGCAGCCAAAACAACTAGGTGCATTGGAATTGTGCACAAGGTCATGCAACACCTGAAATTTGAACTACTGGCCAATTCGAGTGGGGTTATTTTTTCTTGTTGTGGGGCCCAAATAAATAAAATCCCCTAGAGTCAGAACCTTTAGCCAGAGCCTTTAGTGAGTTTGGTCTTGATGTGGACTAACCTGTCTACAACAGCAACCCAGCCAGTCTGGACCACTATCTCTGTAAGCATTTTCTTTTGTTTTTGCTTGCCAAGTTGCTTGTGAAATGTTTGGGTGCTTACAATAAAAATCATATTTTTGGTGTAACTGCAATCTTGTCTTTCACCTGTTCTTCCCTCATAGGGATCGAACCAATTACACAAAAAAGTCTGTACAAGCCACATACTGTATCTAATACATTTGAGACCAATAGAGGAACTAAACAAGAATGCCCCCTGTTACCCATACTATTTGTGTTCGCCATTGTACCAGAACAAGGTAAGATGTAAATTAAACTAGAATAAACATTGAGGGCTGGAAAATCGAAATTATTTGCAGATGGTCTAAACAATATTTTCCAAAAGTGTTATAATGAAATAATAAGAGAATACTCAAAAATATCAGGTAATAAAATGTGTCTAATCAACAATAAAAAAATATCAGAATGCCTGATTATTTGGGCAAAAATAACATAAAATATCTAGGATGCAGGGGCAGTTCTAAAAAGACAATGATCTATAAAGAAAAAAGATTTGTTAAAAGTGCAAAATCTACCCAATCTACCCAAAACTTGAGTTCAGACAACTTTTTATTTGTGGCATCTAGTTTGGACATGAATCTTATGGCTTCCTATTCATTTCCATTGGCCACGTCACCATCCATTGCATCCTCCATATTTTGAGGTTGGCAAGTAAAGTTCCAGGATGTCGTGAGTCGCTGGTGCTTCAACCATATAGTAAAAAAATCAAAAGGACCGCCAAAGGGTTAGTCCAACTTCCCTTCAACCATCTTGTGAACTAGCTCTCTTTCAGATTACTGGCTCTTTTGAGGACAACCTTTGGAGCTCTTCAACTGACAATGGAGTGAAGAGGGTAATTTTAAAGAACAGGCCAATGTCTGGAGATTTCTAACTGATGATTGAAGGGATAAAGTTGCCGCCCTAAACCTTTTCTTTCTCATTGCTATAAACCTGTGGGATCTTTACTTGTCCTCCATCCTTGGCATTCTTTTGTTCATACTTTGGCTGTTATTGCAAGAAATGTGTCATGAGACACAAGACACAAGAACGGACAAGAATGCATTTGAAAAAGACCTTAGGTCATTATCAAATTAAAGAACTCCAAGTCAATCCTTGTGTCCTTTTGAATATGATCCACTGCACTTGCAAAAACGTGTAAACAACCAACTGTGCATGTGTTAAATATGCCAAACTCATTTAGCATAGTAGTTTCACTAGCTGTCACCTGTGAGTGCTAGGAAAAGGTCAGCAGCAACGGTAATCTGGCTTTGTCATGGCAACCACTGCGGATAAAATCAAATCAACAGGGTTAAATAATGCAGGTTAGAGAGAAACAAAGACCTGAAGAACCCTGAAAACAATGAATAAATATTATTAAAAACTGATTTGATTGCTAATTTTCTTATGTAACCCTGTAAATTTGTCTCTGTAATTATTTATTTTATATATCACATGAACTTCATTATTGACCATTTCTGTATGACAGAATAAAGTTTGAAACAAGAGAGCATTGTGTTTCACGCTATCGTCCAGCAGATGGCAGTGAAAAACAACTATTTCACATGTGCTCTTCTCTACGATTTGACAGTGTAATAATGTGTATAATGTGTAATGAAGGCAAAGAGGCACTAAATTACACACCATCTATAATTAATGGCATGTATTCTATGGCTTATTCAGACAGAAAAACCAATCACAGACTCTTTATAGCAGCAGAGATGATTACAATCTACATAATGTACTGTATCCACTCTGGTAGCTCAGCAGTGAGTTTGACTTTGTACTGTGGGTGGCAGCAAAGGCTAGCAGAGATTACTGCTTGTCCCGGGCACTCGCTCACATGGTTCTCATCTCTCTCCTACAGATGTTTCTTCTCAACTGGAGAGGCTGCTGATGCGGTGTCATGTAGAGCCATTTTAACATCAGGAAAACATGAGCCGAAAAAAGGATTCATTGCCCCATATCCATTCATCTCTGAATAGACCTGCTTAGCTAAGTTCATACCTTTCATTTGATAACACCTTGACAACAGGTGGTCAGATGAAAAGAAGAGTGTTTCTTAAGTGCTGTCATCCGTTAGATCTGGCTTTTTAGCAAATGGCATTGGCCTGGGTCAGCATTTATTATGTCCTTGAAGTTCTATTATATTCAGAACTGTTCAAACTGGCTGTAAAACTTTGTGTTTTCCTCTCGCACTGTGACTGCTGCTCATTGGTGCACAAAACACAGATAAATCCGGCTTCTATGGCTGCCAGTGGTGCACTGTCAACTCCCATGATCCTAAACAGCCATAGTCATAACAATGCCTGCGACCAGCCACAGCACTTCACAGCCATAAAGCCCCCCTGGCACGGTCAATTTATCATACATTTCGCAGTTTCACACTGTTCACAGTAAGACCTTCATGTGGCATTAGTGTTAGTCTGCGAAGAGGCCCTTTGACACCCGGCCCGATGCACCTTCCACGGCTCGCGTTCCCGCCCGACCTGAAGGGAGAGGTGAGAGGACCCAGGCGCACAAATGTGGGCAATTTGGTTTGCGGCTGACACCCGGCGCTCTGAATAAATGATCTAAATGCTCGCCAGAGATTGTTTTGCCACTGCCGCCCCTCAGCGATGACACAAGGGGGGGGCAACACACCCCCTGTGGCCTCGTGATGGCCAGCCAGGATGAATATGGGGAAATGAGGCAGACAGCCAGTAAATAATAGTTGCCATTGTGCCCCTCAGCGAGCGGCAGGGCCGGGGGTGGGCTGGGGGAGCTCCACATGATATGCCAGGGCCTGACATGGCACCCAGACCCAGAGCTGTCACCCCTGCGGAAACATCACCCTCGCCTCCACAATTTGTGCACTTAACACTTCACTTGGCACATGACAGGTGCTTATTTCCCCGCACTGGCTTTTTCCCCTCGTAGTGATGCCTCTGAGCCCAGGGCACACACGGCATCTGGTATGGGTGTCTGTCCGCAATGTTGCTCCCTGCTAGAGTGTGTGACTACACCAGTGATACTTTTCACATCCACTCACACTGCGTTTGCAGCCCACTGAACATGGCTTCAGTGCGTGTGTGTGCGCGCGCGCGCGCGCGTGTGTGTGTGTGTGTGTGTGTGTGTGTGTGTGTGTGTGTGTGTGTGTGTGCGAGGGACAGAAGGGTCTCATGTCCTCAGAGGCATTGAGAGAGTCTCATCTTGTTGACATCGCCCTCGTACATCAAGTTGATCCGTGTTGTCCTAATGGGCCTTTTTGCTTCGCCGCAATTACATAAGGCACTTCTCACACAAATAAAAGAAATGCATTATGACAAATATCCATGAGAACAAATCATCCCACATCGTGTGACATTGTGCCACTGTGGACAAAGCCTTCCCTTCATTTTCCAGCCCCTTGTTCAACTAAAAGACAAAAATCTGCAACAATCAGCAGGTAGTGAGTACTCACCTTTTTAACATATGAGTCCTTTGCAGCCACATCATTGCTAACTATGGGGATAAATGGTCCTTTTGAAATCAGAGAGATATTTTTATGTCATAAAAAAGTGTTACACATCAGTTGTTATTTCGTGCGCTCACATTTTTTGGAGGAAAAAGCAGGCCCATAATCTGCCTTTCATATGGTCATGAAATATGGACTCTTTCTCTCCAGGGTCTGAGTCTGGCTACTGGGTTTTTCCTATTCTCTGGAACAGACCACTAGTTTGAATTGATCCACAGTATGGGCTGGCCCTTGTGAAAATCCAGGCAAGAAGGCCTGGTGTGTTTCAGATTCCAATGGGTTTCAAAGCAAATGATCTACATGCAGCGCCACTCTGGAGACAGATGTTAGCCAAAAATTTGAAGGAAAAACAGAACATAGGGGATTATTTAGGCACAAAATACTGTTTCATACCTCTCATCTGAAGCAAAAGGATGAAATAATTGGACATATGTGATTTTTTCTGGGTTTTTTTTTTGAGGAATTCAGTTTCCCATTTATTTGTCATGGGAGCTCATGCTTTTTTCACACCTCTTCACATCTCATATTAAAACATCCATGGCTCATACTACGCCATTTAATAATAACACTTTTGGTACTTTTAGTGTGTGTGTGTGTGTGTGTGGGAGCAAGAGATCTGCTATTTATCCATTGCCCTTAGTGAGGATATAATACAGATCCTACATTTATACCTAGCAAACCTTCCACCCAAGCTGCTACTGGCAGTGTGTGTTTTTTTTCTCACTAGTTAACTGAAGCATAATAATCACAAGACTTAATCATAGAGCCAAGAATGGAAACAGCAGGGTCTACATTCACCTCCCTGGCAGCTACTAAATTAAACCCACGTGTTGAAAACATAGCGTATTTCATACTTAATGTTCTCTGTAAAACAAAAAATTCATCCCCTGGCTATTGATCACAGTTCACAGGTCTCCCATTAACTGCTTCACAGCTTCTGTATTCATTGATTGCTTATGTTTAAGACAGAAGATAGATCAACGCATTGATCCCAGTGGGGAAACTCAATGTCATGACTTAAACTTCAAAAGGCTTGGTTCTGGATTAAGGGAAATCAGTAGTTGGGTGGCCTGTCATTTATGGCATTCAAATGAAATCTGTGCATTGTGCTGTAAATAGCGGTGTTGGTGTTGCTCAAGTATCTGAGAATACGCCGCCCTTGAAGAGGCTGTAAGCTGTTTGGCCTTGAAAGTAGCTGGCCCACTCTCCCCGGTGTTATAAATAATTGAATGTCCTGTTGAGACTGTCTCTTACCTTGGCGCCCTAAATGACTTTCCTGGATATTGTAATCACACTTGTCATGCTTAAGTCCTTTTTACTTCTTGTAGTCAAAGTCACGGTTTCATCCTTCACTCTCAAATCCCACGGCTGCGGTTGACAATTCAAAAACAGGAATGGGACGACTCCTCTTTTTGTCCTTGTCAATCACGAGGAGCCCCGGCGCCTTTTCTGCGGGGCCACAGCCGAGACTGCGGGGAGCGATTGTCAGGTGGCATTACTGTCCCACAAACGCTGCTAAAAGCCAACTTTTTTACATAACAAAAAAAAAAAAAAAAAAAAAAAAATGGCGATGCATAATTTAACACACAGATCAGGCGCAATTTCGAGGAAGATCTTGAGTTCTAAAACGGACGGTTTCAGCCGAGGCTCCTGGGTGATGGCGGGCGCTGCTGTGAGGCGCTGTGACAGGAGCTTACACACTGTTTCTCTCACACACACACACACACACACACACACACTTGTACTTGTACTTCTATCCTTGTGAGAATCTCCCATTGACTACGTTCATTCCTCAACCCCTAACCCCAACACCTCTCCGCTACAGGCCGAACCTCAACCCTTACCCTAATCTAACCCTGAGCCTAATTCTAACCTTAACGCTTAGCCTAACCTTAAAATAATCCGAATTCTAATCTCAACCCTAAACCCAAGTAACCCTCTTGCGGAAAGTGAGGTCCGACCAAAATGACCTCACTTCGACAAGCGCCATCACTCTGAAGGTCTAAAACTCTCAAACCGGTTCTCACAAGGATCGAAGTAAAAGCACACACACACACACACACACACACACACACACACACACACACACAAGGCGAAAGAAGAGAGTGTGTCCCGGCATTAATAAACCATAGCGGACACGGGCTTGGCGGTGCAGCCTTCCAGCTCCACAGCGGTGTACATGGGGTGTTTTGAGAGGCCCTGGTCCTGACAGGTAGGGAGGAAAGGCCAGCTGTGAGCGCGAGCCAGGTGGTCCCAGTCCCAAACCCTTCCACCACATCAGCCCACCGCTGGCCTGATTGGCATTAATTGGCAGCTGGTGCTCTCGTCTCACACCACCCCTCCCTCTCAACCCCCCACCCCTGGAACCAGGAGGGGTGGGGGGGTGGGGGGTGGTTGGATGGAGGTGAAAGAGAAGATAGAGAGAGAGAGGAGGAGGAGGGAACTGGAGAAGTGATGGGCTGTACCTATCAGGGTTTAGTCGGACCGATATCGGGCTTTTCAAGGCTGAAACCGCTAGTTTTGGATTGAAGCTGCCTGCCAATATTCAGTATATTTGTGCCAATATTCAATATGTTTAAATTTGACCACTTTCATGTACAAGCATCTATTGTCAGGGTGGAACAGCATCTGAAATGAAGCTCCCTCCACCACCCCCGCCTCCTCCTGTCCTGTTCCTTATGAATCAGTATACTTGCGATGGTATGTTTCTGTAGGCTTGTCTCTTGAAATTATGTATATCCCATATCTCGTGTGTCTGCTGGGTTCTGGTCTGTAGACCCCTGGAGGGTCTGAATCTTTAGCATGTTGCTTGGATTCATATGGGGAGCACACTAGAGACCAGAGCCCGTACCGCCGAATAATAAAAATAAAACCATTCATACAATAATGGTTAACTTCATGTCGAGAGTGTGAAACTGAAACAGCATTTAGACCATCATGGGACACTAAAACTCTCCACTGAAAGCCAGACTAATGGAATTACTTTAGGTGGGTCAGCAGCTCCTCAAGGCAGGGTGAGGCAGGTTTCATGTTTTGGGTTTCTGGAATGATTTCTCTGGTCAACCATCTGATCTAAAAAAATAATAATAATAATACTGAAAAAACATATTCACTAGCTGTGATCAGGGAGGATCCTCCATCATATAAGAGGTGGGCGACACTGACTGGCCGATATCCGATTAAGAAAAGACCAGTCAATATCGGCCCTATGTCTCCACAAACCCATATATTGGTCTAACCCCTGCTGTCAGGAGGCCCCTCTAAGGGCCAAACTCTTCCCTGACCTTGGGAACTTCCCACCCCGGTCCCCAGATCAAAGAGGGAGAGAGAGGAGAGGAAACAACTGCAAAATCCATCTTTCTCTCTGTCTCTGTAATGGTGGCATCTCTCTCTCTACAGAAGGGGCGTTAAAGGGGCATTAAGTAATCAATGATCTTTATCGAACGCTAACAGCCCTCCCACCCCTCCCATCCCCTTGAGCTGCGGTGGCCTGTAATTGACAGAAACACTAGTCATATTTTCACAATAGAGAATAGCATGCTAGCTAATTAGAGCAGAGATCCAATAGAAATGTCTAGTGAAGATATATCCCCATGCTAAATACTGGAATAATAAAACTGCTTTGTCATTTTCCTTTTTTTGGCTTGAGAACGAGGCTTTTTAGCCTTTCGTAGCTGAAATGTTTTGTGATGCTGAGTCTTGAAAATCCAATGGGGGAGATTTTGTTCCAAAACAGAGCACAGGTCAGAAAAAGTGAGTTTTGAAAGCCAGAAATCTCAGCACCTGATGAAGTAATCGTTGAGTCGCTGGTATTGATCAACAACTCTATCACCCCCCCTGCAGATGCATTATGGTAATTTTGTGCTGTGGGGCAGTCAAAATCTTGCATGCCGCCCCTTTAAAAGTGTTTCCTTTTTGTGTGTGTGTTTTGGAGGAACCTTTGAAAGTAGAGTGCAGGTCCACCAAGCCACTAACTGTAATACCGATATTTTTTGGATTGAAGCTGTGAAACCCAATTTTTTTGTGCGGATATTTAATATTTTTGGTGCAGATATTCAATATGCTATTCTGATGCTTATGTGTAATTGACTATACTGTGATTATGTTTTTTATATGCAATGTGAATGTTTGTTCACCCTGTGTATGATGTGTGTTTTTTGTTTTTTTTAACGGAGCAGCTATGATGCATAACAAATTTCAGAGAAATCAGACAATAAGGTTCTATCACATTGTATTGTTTCGTATCGCATCGTACTGTACCGTACCGTACTGTATCACATCATATCATATCGTATCATATCGCATCGCATCGTATTGCATTGTACTGTATCGTGCTGCACCGTACCGTATCCTATTCACAAATTTGACATTTTCATGTCATAAAATTCCCCCAAATTACTATTAGTCAGTGTTTAACCAATAATTTCATTCTTGTCAAGGTGGAAGACGATGGGATACTATAACGCTCTACTTACTACTATTTTTATTACAAGTACTACTAATAATAACAATAACATATTATTGTAAACTAGTGTAGAACTTATCAATTTTACAATAAGTATGTAATCAAACAAACTGCATCATATCCATCATATCAGAGTTAGACAACACTGACTAGCCAATATCTAAGTTTTAATAAAAGGCCAATACGGACCTAATATATCGGTCTGGCCCTGGTAGAGAGCAGAGTGTAGCTTCAACAGAGAGCGGGTCACGCTGCCATCGGCCTCCTGCTGACCATCAACTGCTGCATGGACAGGGATCAATACTGAGACCCACACCGCAGGCTTATGAAGCAGATGTACTTGCCTCTTAAATTCACCATGGCTTTTAAGACAGATCCTCGCAGGCCTGGTCTAAAGATAAACATAACCCTCATGACTCCCACTAATTGTCTGTTGAGCAGTTCAGACAAACCGGCTGAATGAACGGAGGCTCTCAATAGTGTCTCCCTGTCACTCCAGTGACAGTTACTTTGGAGGGACTGAAAAACATGTTTTTCTCTCTCTTTCTCAAGAAAACCTTTTTATCCTTATGTTTTTACCTGTTTCTTTTTTGCCTGAACCTGGGTGACTCACTCTTTTCTTCCCTCTGGGCTAAATTGATGGCAGTGCAGGAGTTAATTGTTCAGGCATGTGTTTGGCTTCCTGATGGAGAGTGGATGTGGATCGGGTGGGGTCAGGGTTCACAGTGACATGTTTTTTTCTGGGCGCTGGAGATGGAGAAGAGGCCATGGGAGAGTGCTGAACACGGGATGAATAGGAGTTCCACCAAGGCACTTAAACCTGTCTCAATACAGCAGCTAACAAAAGAGAAAAATCATTTTACACATCAGAGACGATAGCATATCCAATGAGAGATGGAGCTTCACAGAAACTTTATAAAAGATGACACTTATTTTTTTTTTTTATGTTGGACACACAAAAAAGCTTCGCTTTTCTGTGCGAAAGGACTGTGACATGGAGTAAAATAACCGCAGTACAGTTGGCTGTCAAAAGTGGATTCTTACAAAACTTTCTTAAGTTGTCAATTATAATTTCAGACAGCTTCAAAGACTTTGAATACCGCCATTTCTTTTTTGTTCAGTAGGTTTTACTCTGAAAGGTCCATTCACTGACAACAGTTAAAATCAAAGAATGCTTGCAAGAAAGTGTAAAAATGGCAAACCGTGCTGTATAATAAATACCAAACACTGTGTAATCTCTTCCAAATAGTCAAAGGGAAGATTGCATTTTTAATCAACTTATTATAGATACCCTGAAAATGCAGTACATGGCAGCAATAAGTTGTATTTAAAATATTATTAATCCTTTATATATTAATCCTTTTAAACACAGATATGATTGAAGAATATACTGTGGTTGAAGCGGTACAATAAGAAACAAATGAAACCAAATGAAAAGTAATTTTTGTTAATTAGGAGTAAAGAATGCACATAAAAAGCAAATGCAGGAAAATTATTGCTAATATAAAGTAAACCATATAAAAGCAATACATATTAACATGTTTTTTTTTCGTCAAACTGTGTGTGTTTGGCTGAATTTAGAGAGGTAAAAAGATGCTCATTGGAGGGTTTGCTGAATATAAATCACAAAGGCAAACAAAAAGGTATGAAAAATGAAACTACCTTTAATATGACTGCATATCAACAAGTTTGTGCGTGTGTGTGTGTGCACATGTACAGGCCTGTAATTTGTGTGTGTGTGTGTGTGTGTGTGACGGCGTCAGGCCGGGCCCAGAATGGACCCTGGGTGAGCGGGCAGGATGAAAGGAGCCCCCCCGCTGGCGTGGCAGCACAGCTATGTGGTTACTGCGGGGGAATGCGTAGCCCTCATCATCAGACCCCCGGCTAGCCGCGGGACAGCCCACATCACCGAGCGCAAGTCCAGCATCTCGTGGCATTACTTCAGCCAGCTTAAGCCATCTTAAGACACCAAATTGCACTGTAGCCGGACAATGATCCGGGGTTATTTGTCTCAGCGGCTGTTGTTTCGTTCCTTTAACTTTGTTCGCCGTCAGTGTGGGGTGAGCGGAGTCAGGAAATCGCCGGGGTATTTAACAAGGCTTGTGTAATTGATTGTGGCAGATCCTGCCAGCGAACAGCAGGTCCACAGCCCCTTTCACTGAGCCCAGCAGAGGGCCTGCATTGATGTGGATAAGGGAATTATCTCTACTCTGGTGACTCGGGCTGGAGGACACTGGAAATTCAATTAAACCAATCTATGTTCTCAATATACAAAGCCTGCGTTCTGACTGTAAGGCCGAGGCTTGACGTGTACAGCAGCCCGACTGGGTCAAAGGTGGAGGAGAGGTGCTGCCTCGATCCAAAAAGCAGGAAGCGAAGGTTTACCGGAGGAAAAAGCGGTCAGGTTTTGCGACCGTTGCCCCTCGAGGAACGTCGCAAAGTTTCGGTTTGAGTTCATTTCTTATTTCGAGTCGGATGTACTGCCGCACTTCATTAGGAAACATTATCATCTCTTTCCTAACTCGATGTGTGATTGAAGTAGTGACCTAAGGGCCAGCGCTGCAGCTCACCGCGTGGGCGGCTATTGTGGTTTGTTGATGCACGTTGCACAATAATACCATTTATTATCACATGCGGGAATAGGAGTCGAGATTTGTAATGCGTTAACAATTCAGCCGCTGCGTTGCTGAGACCGAGTTAACCACGAGGCAATCAGGTGGAGCTCGCTGCTTTGTGCAGTGATGGAGAACAGTAAAAATGGTCATGACTGCCTGAGACCGCCGTGCTTTCACTTTCAGAGAGTAGTCAAGAGGAGAAAAGGAGACTGCTGAAAGGAAATAAAGACGTATCCTCAAAATTAGGAGGAAAATATCGATCAAAACATACCCTTCGCATTGCAACTTACTTGTGGATTTGGATGAATATTATGGCGAAGAATGAGATGAATTTCTTTCAGTGTGCTGCAATGTGCACCACCTAAAGTATTGAGGGAAAATGTGAAGGTCAGTTTTCATTTTAAAAGACGGGATGAATCAGCTCCATATGCTTTTGTCATCTTTCTGACTTCTCTCGCTTTTCCCTTTCACGCTTTTCACGAGATAAACACACTTTCTCTTTCTTTGGGGCCTCACTAATATTTTGAATGCAATGTTTAATTCTATTGAACTATAAGACATGTTTTGGGATATTTCTGCTGTCTGCTTTATGCATAACACACACACACACACACACACACACACACACACACACACACACAAAAAGTAGATGCTCAATCATTGGACTGAGAAAGTATCGCATAACATTTCTGGCTATACTTTAAATGTCACCCCAAAGGTGCCTGGCAGCACTGTATTTGATAATATTTAATTGACGTATAGAGTGCTTGTCTCCACAACTGCAGGGCGATAACCCAATAATGTTTGATTGGCGCTTCCCACTGCTTGTATGCGTTGTGTTACACTCTGTCTAATACTAATTGCATATTAATTCTTATGTTTCATCTTTCGGATCTAATAATTTCACAGCACCCATGCTACCTACATGCCCGCTGCCAGTAAATGGATAATTAACGGATAATGGTCAATTAAAGGAGGAGGCTATCTGGGGGATTAATCACATAAAGATTGGAGTTTTAGTATTGCAAACATTTCTCAGAGGCAGAAATAATCTCATTGTTTGAGTTAAGCCTCAATGGGCGGCAAAGAACCACAGCTCAGAGTGTGAAGTTATAGCTAACTGGCAAACTTGACTGGCAAAGAAAGAACTCTGGTCAAAATATAAATAAAACATATAACTGGTAATGACTTCTCGGTTTCCTTCATTCATGACCATGGCATTCTTGATTTTGGAAGGTCAGCAGCTAGCTAACTAGCTTACCTAGATAGCTATAGGCTAGTATGGCTAGTTTGAACTTGGAAGGGCGGTTAGGCTAATAGCTAACTTAGGTATGGCTAGGTTGCATTTTTCCAGTTAGTAGCAAGAGGGTTGCTACACAGGTCTGGGAAGTCTGGAAATGCATGGTAAAATAATTTCTTGATAATTCTTGATTTCTTGATCATTTTTGAAATTGCACAAAAAGTATGGAAAAATTTGATCCAGAGTTTGGATAAACGTCTTTCCCAGTATACATGACAACATATTTTCTGTGGTTTTAGACCCCCATCATTTCATATATTCTGATACCTGAAATCTTCATCTATGATTACAGAGTTAGTAGGGGCAAGATAACTATCAGTATAAATCATATTGAACACCGAAAGCTTCAACTCAAGAAATAAAAATTTGGAAAAAGTAAGGAGTTTTGAAATTGAACCTGTAGGAATCCGCGATATTAGCTAGCTCCTAGCTAACTTTTTCACTGGGCTTCAGTCTAACATTACTTGGCCAGAAAAACTGTGTCTGTCCATTCAGGGTTTAACTCAACCAATGAGATTATTTCTACCTCCAGAGTAGCTCTGTACGGTGGCTGAGACGTGTCGAACGAACTGCATAGCTTTGCAAATTCGAAAAACACAAGCGCATTAACGGAAACCACAAATGCAAAAATCACAACACAAATGCAAAAGCCACACCATAACAACGGAAGTGAGCAACGGATGTTGACAATGAAACGGACCGACTATTATTTCCGGCGGACTATTATTGCCTGCACATGTGGAAGAGGAAAGTTCTTGCCCGTTTGAAAGTAAGTGAAACATTGTTCGCTAGCTAACTATGATTACTATCGCTATGTGATTGTCACAAATGAGCAATGTTGTTCAATGTCTTTATATTTCCACATGTGCAGGCAATAATAGTCGGCCCGTTTCATTGTCAACATCCGTTGTTGCTCACTTCCGTTGTTATGTTGTGGCTTTTGCATTTGTATTGTGGCTTTTTCATTTGTCTTGTGATTTTTGCATT